>NC_141108.1:11476747-11621747 GCF_041138505.1 Cibotium barometz | reverse complement strand
CGCACACGCACACGCACACGCACACGCACACGCACACGCACACGCACACGCACACGTGTGTGCTCACACATTTTTTGGGAGTTTATTCCAACTCTGACAGGAACTTTGTGGATTTTTTTTGCCCCTTTGGGGTTCAGTTCGGGGACTGCACATTTGAGTGGCTCTACTGGCCCCAATCATGCCAACCTTACGAGCCTTCCACTCTAGAATACATCAAGTCTCTTGATGCAGAGCAAGACATTACATTGTTGCAGCAATGCGGTTGGAGTCTCCGACCTCAGTGTGCTCGTGTGCTGCGTCTCGCAACAATGCTGCTCAAGAAGGGTGCAGCTGCCGGTTTGACACCTTTTCAGATTGGCTCTATCATGTCCTGCAGTGGGTGTCTGGATGTCAAATCTCCTATTGAACTTATGCTTGAGCAGGTGGAAGCCATGAGATGCCCTTCCACAACAGAATGTGATTTTCTAAAAAAGTTTGAAGATTTTTTAGATGACTACATTGCTACAGTGAAACCCTCTCTGAAGGAGTGTTGAGTGTAGAATTTCAAGTGTATATGCAAGGATTCAATATCACCCATCAGGTGCCCTTCCATGAATAATGAGTTAGCAGAAAAAGAAGAAAAGTTCAAGGCAAAAGGGATAGAGAAAGATTTCAAGTGCTTTTATATATTATATTTATCATCCTTGTGTGTGTATCTAGATATGCACAAACCATGGGGATCATCATGTGTTTTCTTGCATGCCCATGTTTTTTATATATAGAATATAAAAATATAGCACACTTGAACCAATCTCAAAAGGGAGTAGCACACTTGAACCAATTTCAAAAGAGAGTAGCTTAAACTCACTCACAAATCATGGAACCAAAGGTCTTATGAATACCATTTTCCAATGTGAGTTTTCATGAACACAGCCAAATAGGGTTGCAATATAGTCGGTTATAGCGCAAATTATAGTGTACACTATGGGTTGAAGAAGAGTCATAATCTCTTTCATGTCTTCAAGACCTCAAATCAATCTTTCTTAGCATGGGTTAAAGAAGAGATGGCAGTTTCTGCACAAGCATATTCTTGATGGTAATTTTTAAACAAGCATTTTCTTTATATTTTTTATCCTAACATAACTATTTCTTGAACTGTTGAAAGGGTTTTTCCCCCTTTCTCCTAGAAATTAAGAAGGATTTTGGAAAATTTGAGCACTCTCTAGGTTAAAAGTAAACTTATATCTTGTTGAAAAATAGAGTGGGCTTTAGGCTAAAGTGAACCTTTTTCCCCTTTCTCCTAGAATTTGAGAGGGATTTTGGAAAAATTTAGCACTCTCTGGGTCAGAGTAAACTTATATCTTGTTGAAAAATAGAGTGGGCTTTAGGCTGTGAACCTATCTTTTCCAAAATCTTGGTGGACACTCTTCATCCTAAGGGTGTTTTAATTCTCATGGCTTCAGACGCCTACAATGCAACATATTAAACTCGAATTAAAATAGAGAGTATGCGGACTTGAAAATTGTTGCAAGGAAGAAGAATAATAAGCCACCCAAGCCAACGCATAGAGTAGTCAATGATCATAATTATCAACTATAATAACTTACAAATGGTGGTGTACACACAATGGTACTTATAAGTAAAAATAATTCATGAGAAAAACTAAAGCCTCAAATTGTAAATAAATAGAGATGGAAAATAATTCTACAGTTTGCAATAAAGATGGAGAATGATTATCAAGAATTTATTGCAATAAATGACATTCTTCCTATTCATGTGGTCATATGAAAGGGGATTCAACCACTAGAGAAAAAGGAATGAGATAGAGGATATATTTGGAACATTTACTCATGTCATACAATGGTATTGATGCCTTTCACCTAAGGACCTAGAAAATTAGAAGTCATGTCATACAATGGTACTTTACATAAATTTGACTCGATCGAAGGTTCATGAAGATCTAGCAATATCAGAACATGATGTCTAAGAGTAATGTCTGCCACTCCAAATGTGAACCATTATAGGATAAAGGTGCACTACAGCATGTAACCTATTTGGCAATGTGCCAAATCTAATCCATGTTATCTCTAAACTATATGGCACCATTACATGTAAATATGGGAAGGTTGCTCAACCATTCCTCATAATGGGGGCCGTAAAACATGAGCTAGCTAGTGCTTTGATAATACACTATGAGGATGGAGCATTGATATCCAAACCCCACCTCCCCCCCTTCCTTCCTTAATGTCCACCCAAAGGTGAACTACCTCTGCGATCCTCTGATCTGGTACCAAGTCGATGAAGATGTCGCTCCATCTGGTCATTGCTAAGAGCCTTTGTGAAGATGTCTACTTAATTCTTTATCATTCAACCACCATCTTGACCTCCCCAAACATGATGAGCTCACACACAAACTGTGTTTTGTGAAGATTTCTACACAATTCTTTGTCATTTAACCACCATCTTGACCTCCCCAAACATGATGAGCTCACACACAAACTGTGTTTTGTGTGAGCATGAAACATGGGATTCCAACGAGCAATGGCCATGCAACTATGGTTGTCACATTGCAGTGTTATAGGAGGTTGCTTCTACACCACACCCATATTCCATAGAATCCTCCTTAACCACAATGCCTCACATGATGTAAACCATGCAATGACTTGAGGTTATTTCTTATTAATCCAAGAAATGCATCCTAAACTAAGAGAAAAACAATACCTTGTTACTGAGCGTTTGGTGTCCAAATCACCCGTCTAATTTGAGTTACAGGAGCCAGTGAGGGCCTCGCCCACGGCTTAGCTAATGTTATACTCCCTAGTACCTTGGATGTTTCTCAACACTCTCTCGGGGCTTATTATATGGGCTTGTTAGAGATTCTGCTCAGAATACCAATAATAAAATTGATGTCTAGTCTTGTATTACACAAGAAGATAAGACTACAAATAGTTGTGCAAGCTTTCTAGGAAGAATTATTTACACCAAAAGTATGACAAGAGATGATCCATTGCATAAGGATGGACACCATTTTAGAAGTCCCCTTGTTCACTTGCAAGATATGAGAAGAGATGATCCTTTGCACCACAAGGATGGACACACCATTTTAGAAACACCATTTCAAAAGTCCACTTGTTCACTTGCACAATGTTGGATTCAATCAAAAAGAGGTCAATCCCTTTACAGCCTGAACCTTGGAAGGAAAAGGTGTTGCTAAAGGTCTAGACTTCCCATAAACTTCCCACTCTCTTACCTGGGAACCATTGCGACTAGGATATATACTCTTCAAAGACATCTTTACTCAATCTAGGCACCTGCTTCCAAAAGGTCCCTTAGGCTAGGCATGCCCAAAATCCTGTTGAAATTATTTGAGCCTCAGTGATGTGAGCTATGTCTAGGTTGTTTTGGTGTGAACACCCTCTTAGGTGTGAACGCCCCTTATTAAGGGTTAGGTCAGAAGATAAGGCCTTAGTGCCTCTAAATACTTATACATGGTGTGAGTATTGTGTGCTTCATAATATAACCATTGTGTTCTTGTTCTATCTGCGCATGAGCATCTCTCTCTCATCCATATCCATTCACCATGTGATTTCAACATGGTATCAGAGCCACCACCTCCACCTTGATCTCCTTCATCTTCATTGCTATGTTAGTCTTCTCTCAGCCCATCAAGAGCTGCATTTTTTAGCACTATTGAGAAGGGTCTTGCTGTGTTTTTTCTTCTACTCACCATAGGCTTGAGTTTTTCTGAAATGTTGCCTCCTTTCTCTTCTAAGGTTCCCATGTGGTACCTGTGGAAATGAGGGAAGGGCTTCTTGGGTGCAAGTTGAAAGCTGCAGCTCTGCTGCGTTTTTGTGATCCGGGGAGTAGCATTCTGCCTCCCTATAGAGCCTTGATGTTTTTTTCTTGGTTGCGTTTGATGCAGCCGTGCCGGCTGCACACTCTTGGTGACCTCCTGACAGTCCGACCTGCTGCTTCTATGATCCTACTGTTCTGGGCTAGCTCACAACGTCTCCAACGAGGTTCAATGGATCACTGGTTTCTGTTTTAATCTTCTACTAAGAGGTTCAATGGATCAATATTCTTTACAGTGTTTTGTTTCCTTCAAGAAGGAGGCACAAGCTGCACCAAAGGGTGCCTCAGCCATTATTGGTGGATTCATCAGTGATATCTCTCACCTATATGGTGACCTGGTCATTGAAGAAGCTTCTCACCTGAAGCTATTCATTTTTGAGAAGTTTGCATCAGCTACTTCTTCAATAATGAGATGTGCTTCACAGACAATTGCTTCTGCATCATCTACCTCTAGAACCCAGCTTGGACCCCAAGTCTCTTTGGCTTGGAAACCACGCCCAAAAGGGATTGGAAACCACTCCCAAAAGGGATGTTCATCGGCGCTCTGGGGTGAATCTTCCTCAGTTTTTAGTTTTTTTTATGTTCAGGTCAAGGGTTCTCTGAATGGGTAGTACCCCAAAATTTGAATATTTTGGATGCCATCTTTTTGTTGTAAAGCCTTGAGAGTAGGGGGGTGACTAAGCAATAATCTTTGCTTCGGTCATAACGCTGATTCAGGGAATAGTTATGGCATGAGAGGTGTGCATGGCTAGGTCACCTCTCTACAGTGATGTGATGGAGTTGGAGGTTGGTTGCTTCTTTTGTGTTCGGGCCTCACCACCTTCGCTCCAAGGGGGGGGGTGTTGGAATTATCTAAGCCTCAATTGGTGTAGGCTGTGTCCAGGCTACTTTGGTGTGAACATCCTCTTAGGTGTGAACGTCCCTTATAAAGGATTAGGTCAGAAGATAAGGCCTTAGTGCCTATGAATACTCATACATGGTGTGAGTATTGTGTGCTTCATAATATAATCATTGTGTTCTTGTGCAATCTTGCTTCTTATCACAAGCATCTCTCTCTCTCTTCCATATATGTGATTTCAACAAATCCATGCCAAAAATTTGATTTGCTTGCCTTGCACCTTGGACCTCTACCTACCAAAGTACTCTTTTATTATAACAAACAATGGTTGATCCATAATGTGAACCTGACTATATGAATTGGCGCTATACTATGCCATACTCTCGTAATCCAAATGTGGTTGTCACACAACTTGTTATCCACTAGCCGCATATCAATGATAATCTCACCAACCATGCCATTGTCTCGTAAGTGCGAAGTTGTCATCCTAGCGTATCACCAATTTTCACACGCATATCAATGATAATCTCACCAACCATGCCATTGTCGTAAGTGCGAAGTTGTCATCCTAGCGTATCACCAATTTTCACACTAGTTGAGCTCGATAGCTTAACATTTTTTTATAATTTATCCAATGTGATAAGGCTCTTTAAGATCTTGTGTTACTTAGTCATGAGGTTAGTGGTTCAGTATAAGTGCTCGAACATTCAATCCCACCTCACGTTTCTAGACATTTACTAGCTTTGCTAGAGAGGGGTAGCCTTACATAGACGAAAAATGTTATATGTGTGTGTGTTGGCTTTAAAAAGTTGGGCCTTTACTTAAGGCTTCAAAAAAGGAGAGGTTTAAAGGGGACCCATTATGTGTTAGCTTTTAAAAAATTAGGCATTTACAAAGGAAAGGGCCCATTGTCAAGATGTCTCTCTCAACACATATTAAAGAGTGGCTTCCCACATTCTTCATAGATGTTGGAAGGTTATGTGCTTGGGGAATGGAAGTTAAATATGCCCACTCATGCCATGACCTTTTTTTGGATAACATAGGTGGGGGGGCCTTCCCATGGGATGCAAATACATACCAACAAGAACTTATATTATGTACTCTTATATTTTTATTTAATGGTTGTAGAGAGAGAAGAGAAGAATATATAAGAAAATTCAGCCATTCAGCTCTCTCTTGTGTCTTGCTCTCTTGTGTGTGTGTGTGTGTGTGTGTGTGTGTGTGTTTTCTTGCAAGGAACTCAAGCTCTCCCTCTCTCTCTCATTCTCTTTATGGTATCAGAGCTCCAATTTATATGAGAGCTAAGGAGACAAGAAAGAGGTAAGAACAAGGAAATCAAGGAAGTGGTACATGGGTAAGAGTATTTCTCTCTCTTTTCTTCTTTGATTTTGAGGCAACACATTTGGTAGCTGTGAGAGCTACAAGTAGATAGAGAAGTCATTGTCTTAGATTGTGGCATCCTCTTGTGTGAATGTGTAAAGGAAGAAGACTATATTGTGTATAGTTAATTTTGTTAACTGTAATTTTTACGTGTTTTTGCATGATTCGGGTGCATTTCGGGCCTCGTTTGCCAATTTTGATTATGTATGCCCAATTTTTGGTTCGGTGAAAATCTACGACGGCAGAAATTTGATTATAAGATAATCTATGCTGAGATTCTAAGTGTTACAAGTTTGGTGGATGTATGTGATTGATTGGTTTACATTTAGTTATCGCATAACAAGTTTATAGTACCACTATGTTGGAGATTTGCAAGTTGCTGTAAGTGCATAAGTTTTTTGCAATCATTGGTTGGTAACTTACTGCAAAAAAAGATATCTAACAGCTTATCACACAGATAATGAGCAAGAAGCTAGACAAGATTATGAGCAAGAAGCTAGACAAGATTATGAGCAAGAAGCTAGACAACTACAACCTCTAAGTATGGAAGTTTAGGATAAGAAACTTTCTCATGGTGGGAAAAGGATACTTGGAGTTTATTTTAGGTGATGAGAATGAGACGAAACTTCCAGAAGAAAATGTCACTCCTCAACAGGTACATGCTTTTAAGTCATGGCATGAGAGAGCAGCAAAGTGATGTATTGGTTGTCTGTTAGCTTGTCAGATCATATAGAAGATGCAGCAACACCTAAGGATGCATGGGATACCTTGGTTAAGTTGTATAGTAAAAGTATCAAGGTAAGAAAGATATAGTTGAAGTAAAGACTTACATAATATGTAGAGGAATAAGATGAGTATAAGTGATTACTCATTGAAAGTAAAAGGGCTTATAGATGTCATCGGCTCTATTGGAGCTCCTATAGATGACGACGACTTGGTGTTGGTAAGAGTATGACTGATTTCGAATGTCTATTTGACTATATCCCTTCTTATCCCTGAGGAGATAAATTTCAAGAGTAACTTATATTTTGGAAATATGCAAGAGTATGTCTTCTACACACGGACATGAGTAGAGGTAGAGGCAGATCATCATCTAATGGCCTAGGTCCAAGAAAGTTTGAAAACTGAAATCATGGGCAGCAACAACAATAAGAATCTAATGTATAAATAGGTGGAAGAGGCCACTCTCTGGAGAGGTAGGGAGGGCTAAAGAGGCCAAGGTAGATGGTAAAGGAACTAGAGTGCAAATAATGTGGAGTGCTATTATCATGGCAAACTAGGTCAAATAGCAAAGGAGTGCTATAAAAATCAAAATGATATCAAAAGTGGAAAGTTGCAACAAGGATATTATACATCTTCAAGAAGCAAGCTGCTGAAGATAGAAGTGAGCAACTCTTTGTGATGCAATATATGCTTAGTTTTATGACTACAAATGCAAGGAACCTTGGAGATGTATGGTATGTTGATTTGGGTGCCTCTAACCACATGACCAGTCATGGAGAGTGGTTTAGATATATGTTAATAATAGAAAAACCAAGGTATCCAAGTGAATCTGATACTGTACATCCTATTGCACATGTTGGTAATGCACCATCCTATTAATGTTGTACATCATATTATGCAATTTCGTAAAGTGCTATTATCTATGTTGAATGGCAAAATGAAGTACATGTGACTGATGTACTTCATGTTCCTAATATTACAAAAAACCTAGTTTCTATTGGACAATTGAGTAGGGCTTACAACAAGTGAGGTTTAATCCTTATGGTTGTTATGTAGAAGGCTTTAATAACCAGTGTTGCATGGCTTGCAAAGGGCAACAGAATTGGTAGAATGTTTACATTAGATGTAAATATGAGTGAAGTTAAGATTGTAATGTTTACACATGGTACATGTGTGATTACAAACATAGACATTTGGCATGTGCATATTAGTCATGTCCATATTCAACGGCTCAAAAATATGTAGGCCCAAAGTAGTATTACAAGTTTGCTGAAGTTTAAAGTAGGTGGAATGCATAAGGTATGTGAAGCATGCCAACTAGGAAAACAATCTGAGCTGGCATTTCCACATGATAGGCATGTAAGTCAAAGACCATTATATGTGGTGCATTCTGATGTTTGGGATCCAACAAAAATGACATCAATCAAAGGATGCCACTATTTTATATCATTCATCGATGACCACACTAGGAAGGTGTGGGTTTACTTCATAAAAGAGAAAGGCAAAGTGTTTATATTTGCAAGTTAGTAGGGATGTTCTTTTTTATGAGATGAGTAGCTAGTATACCCCATGAAGGATTCCATGGAGGCTAATGTAAACAATAATGTGGCAGTGAATGGAATGCATCAATTACATGTGTTTAGTAGACCTAGAGAGTCTCTAGAAGCGGGTCTATTGTTAGACCTTGGTCAAGAAGGTTGAGGCAGAATGCCAAGAATTCTGACACATCATTTGTAGTACTACAAGTTCTGAAAATTCAGCAAATTCACATGTATCACATGTAAGGGAAAAGAGAAGGTAGATCAATCTTTTATAATGCATGATGTTTCAGTAGGTCATTCATTTGTTGATGGGGATAGTGGCTCAAAACAAAGCCTTAATGAGGAGTTTAGGATCCCATCTATTGCTGCACAAGGTGTACAAAGAGCCAAAACAATGTTGAGAACACCTAGCAGTGATCCAAGCATACACGTGTCTATGAATGTTAGATATTGAGTGGACAAGTTGAGATTATGCTTACTTGGTGAAAGCAATAATATTGAGTTAGAGCCCACTTATCTTGAGCAGGCACTAGGAAAAAAAAAAGAAAAGGAAAATGCTATGAATGAGGAAATGGTAGCATTGGATGTAAATACAACATAGGATTTAGTGCCCTTGCCTACTAAGAAAAAGAAAGCACTTGGATGTAGGTGGGTGTATAAGGTCAAAGCATAACACTTGGATCAGTGAAAAGGTATAAGGAAGATTTGTTTCCAAGGGTTATGTGCAAACCTATGGCATTGTCTACACTTGGATGGATCAGTGAGCAAGGTATAAGGAAGATTTGTTGCCAAGGGTTATGTGCAAACCTATGGCATTGTCTACACTTGGATGGATCAGTGAGCAAGTATAAGGCAAGGTTCTCTACCAAAGAGACATTCAATCCGGTTGCGAGAATGGCAACTGTCAAGGGTTATGTGCAGACTTGTGGCATTGACTACAAAGAGACATTCAACCTGGTGGCGAGAATGGCAACTGTAAGAGCGGTCATTTGCTATGGATGCAACAAAGGGTTGGTATTTACATTTGATGGTGGATACAAAGAATACCTTCTTGCATGGTGCTTTTCAAGAAGAAATATACATGATATATCCATCGGGTTATGAGATTATTACACACCTAGATTTTGTGTGTAAGTTATACAAAGCCTTGTATATCTTGAATCAAGCATGGTCAAACAAGATTGGAGAGTATCTTGTTACTATTGGATTTTAGATATCCAATGTACATTTTTCACTTTATGTTAAAAAGATAGATAGAGAGGTCACGTTATTAGTCATTTATGTGGATGACTTAATTATCAATGTTGGTGATAGTGATGCTGACATACATAATGTCAGGATTCTTTTGAAGAAGAAGTTTGAGACGAAGAATTTGGATGCGGCTGCTGCGGTATCTTAGTTATAGAGGTGGTGAGACCATCTCATGGAATTTTATTGTTATAGAGGCAATATGGCTCGGACATTTTATCCAAGTATGGTATGACAGGTCGTAAGCCTATTGCAATGTCATTGGAGCATAACACAAATCTTTTTCCACAGATGCAAGTGAGAGTTTGAAGGACCCCACTATTTGGCTGCAGATGGATAGTGGGTAACTTGATCTATATAACCATTACTAGGCTAGACTTGAGCTATGTTGTTGGACTTGTGAGTCAATTTATGCAAGCCCCCAGGAAGCTACACTTGGATGTGGCTAGAGAAACTCTCAGGTACATAAAGTCCATAGTTGATGATGTAATTTTCTATGAGGCCGGTAGAGAGATACAACTATATGGGTTCACAAATGCTGATTGGCAAGCTATCCTCTTTGTCTCAGCTTCTTCCTCATGAGTAGGGAGTTTCCTATTCCTATTAGATTTATTACTCCTATGGCTTTGTGAGCCCATTCTCTCTAAAATTCTATGAATACTAGACACCAAGATTGAACGAAATGAGCATAGAAGTGTGTGCATTTAGAAACAACACTCTCTTATATTGTATTGTATTCAATTGGATGATTATGGATTGATATATATTTTTAATTAAATATACATGAAATCTTTGGTTAGATTTTTAAAATGGAAAGGAATTTGGATGTTGCATTTAAGGGGGGACACATTTTGTGCTATTGGTGATGTCCTTGGTTGCATTTAACCTCTCAATTGTGCTATGTCTTGGAGACATACCTTCATGCAGTGATGTTTACTTGCTGAGATGTATTACTCTCTTTCCTAGCTTCATGTTCGAGTTACCTCCCCTTTGCAGTTTATTTACATGGATGCTAATGGTATCGGACAGTTACATTGTCTTTAGCTTTGCTACCTTGTCACTATGCATAATTTAGGGTTTCTCTACATCAATCTGTGTGGGATTACATATCTCTTTTATTTTTCCATACACACCACAACGCATGGTGTTACTAAGAGGTTATCTTATACTCTCATAGTAATGGCTGGACGTATGCCTTACTACCCCCACTTGACAGATTTGTGAAATCAACCAATTTCCATTTGCTGATTATCACCTTGTTGGCTTGACCATTGACTAAGGTTACTTTATTGATATATTGGCATTCATTGGCCCTTGACAAGCTATGCATTGATGTTGTCCATAGTGCTTAGAGCTTCATGCCATTATTTGGTTCCGATGTTGAATCCGTTGAGCCTCCTTTGGCTCCATATCAGCCACACTTTGATTAGGATGCCATGGGTGATGCATTAATTGCAAAGGCTGCAGCCATTTGCGAGTCACAAAGTTCTCCGGGGGCTGATAGTAAGCTGACTACACTTATGTTAGGTCGGACACGCGTTGCCTCTTGACATGCATCTTATTTTGTTGATTCCGAACTTGTTGCTTTCGCATGGAATGAGGGCCGCTTTCTCCTTTTGATGCATTGGAGGATAATAATTGGGTTGATTTACTCGTGACATTTCAGCTTTCATTGCTGAATTATAACATGCATTTGATATTGCAAACATGGGGCTTTTGCATTATTATTTGGGTATCCAATTTATTCAACAAGCTGTCGGATGCCTTACACGTCTTAATATTCAGTATGCAGTGTCACAGTTGAGAAGATTTATTCATTACCTCGACACTCAGCATTGGCCAAGCAATGAAACGTGTCTTTCGTTACCTTCAAGGCACTTAGGACTTTGCATTGTTTTATAGCAATGCATCTTCTTTATGCTTGTCCGCCTACACTGACAATGCCTGGGCAGGATGTTATGACACTAGGATGTCAACTAGTGGTGGTAATTGTTTCCTTCTTTGCAGTATAAACATTTCATGAATTAGCAAGAAGCAGCTCTGACGTTGACCACTTCTAGTTGTGAGGTTGAGTATAGGGAAACATTCACAACTTTTATGGAGTGTGTATGGTTCCACCGTCTATTGGCAGATCTTGGTATTAGACATCCGTCTTTTACCACCATTTTCACTAACAGTCAGAATGTATTAGCAGTCGTGCGGCATTTGGTTTTTCATGCACAGACATAGCACATTGAGGTGCATTATCATTATGTCAAGGAAAGGCTCTATGCAGAAGACATTACCTTGACTTACGTGCTTACATAAGCCAATGTGGCAGATGGGTTTATCAAGTCCCTTTCCAAAGAAAAGTTTGAGGCTTTTCGCAAGGATTTGAACTTGTTACCTCTACCAGAGTAGTTTTCTCCACCCTGTACATGTTCACACCATTCACTTTCAGGGGGGTTTGTTAGCCTTGGAAGTCCTCGTGTGAACAACCCTACACACAGGCACTTTTTACCCTATGCTGGCAGGGGTTTTTTCCCCATGTGAACACACTCATGTGTTAGCCACGTTAGTCCTAGGGCTAAGGCTATTAGTGTTTTAGGTATATATTTTATCATATTTTTGATACATAATAATCGTAGAAAACTATGTTTGATTTAATGTGTGCGAAAATTGGCTTAATAAATGGAATGTGCGAATGTACAAAAGGTTATTTTATGCGTTATTTTTGTTGGCCACGTGCCAAATGTTTGTACAAATTATTTATGCAAACTTGTGTATGGAGTTTCTATATTCCTAGCACATATGCTAGAAGAGTTTTAATTATTTACACTTAGTGTGTGAATAGGCTCTAGTGCTTGAGCTATTTTTATAAAAAGTGGAAAAGCAAGCCCAATTTTGTATGCATAACTATTAATAGCTCCTTGGGCTATTTATTAAATAAGAATTCTCAAAATACCCATGTCGTGGAAGTGGAGCTACACGCATGAGGGGGGAAATTGTAGCTAATCTTGTCTTGATTGTTCTATTTCTCTTGTTTTATGCTATGATATGCTCTTTCATTTCAGTTTGATTCAAGCCTATGCTTTAATCTTTGATGTATGTGTAAGTTTTTAATTATTTATTCATTAATTCAATCTTCTTAAAGAGGGTCAAAGACTTGTGGTCAAAGAGGTGAAAGAGACAAAGGAAGAGGTGATTTTAGTGATTTTTTAATTTAATTTGAAGAAGAATACATTTATGGTTATGTATGGTTGAAAGAAGTCTTATTTTTAACCATTGGACAACAAATCTCCATCAATATTTTGCCCAAAAGGGTAAAGCAAGGTGGAAAACCATTAGTGGGTTTTTGAAAAACCACAAAACCATCTTCTGCGATTCTAATCCTCTGCATAATCCATTCATATGGATGAAATCAGCTCTTTGAGGAGGTTAAGGGTCTCATCTCAGAACTGCTAAGCTTGCATTGTGGTGAATTTCTCTCAAATTTTCTTCTCCCCATCTGCGCTGCATTGGTGGTTTCCTTCCTTTGAAGAGCAAAGGGAAAAAAAAATGTTTTAAATATATTTTCCAATTAAAATTTCCCTTCCCACAAATTTGGCGCGGCGGCAGCGTTCTCCCTTCACGTCAACTCGCGCTGCGCGCCACTGTTTGGTATGCGTAGTTTATTACAGGTCATGGGCGGTGAAGCTTTTTACAAAGCTTGGTAGCTTTAATTCAAAGCTTAGTATAGCTTTAATTCAAGCAAGCTTTAGCAACTTAAAGCTAAAAAGCTTAATATTCAAAAAAAATCTTGTTAAGCTTACAAAAGCTAAATTCCAAAGGTTTTCAAGGGTTTTCAAGTGCAATTTGTAGGCATTCTAAAATCTCAGCACAAATTTTTTGACTTTTGAAAAAAATCTAATAACAGGTAGTTTCTACGCAAAGCTAGGCATCAAGAAATTATTACCCTGGTCATCTTCTTCGATAATTTTGTTAACTCTTTTGAAGACCTCTTCAACAAGTTATTACTTGGATAGTTTCGCCATCATGAGTTATTTTCTACAACGGATGCATTTATTAAACAATATTCTCAAGCTTTTGGATCCATGGTTATTAGTTGATTTTTTGACATCAACAAATATTATCCTTCCCACTACTCTTCGACATACGAGCTTCCGACTTTTGACAAATTACGGGTGAAAGCTAAGTAATAACTATACTTTTTTAAATTTTATAAATTAATAATTGAAGTTTGATATTATATTATGAATTGAAGCTAACCTACAGATTAGTATATGTAAAATCTCTGATCATTTACCAGTTAAGTATTCACCTTGTGTAATTTGATTACCTGCATAAAATAAAATAAAAAATTATTTGTCGATTTGTTTTCTTCTAACGAATATTTTGTAGTCCAACCTAAGTAAGTTTCTCCATTTTCCATAATCAGCAAATTAAAATGTCACATATGCTCATGATATTTATGTCCTTTTAATGATATATTTTGTAGCAAAGCTATCCGGACACTTGCAAGTAAGTTGCTACCCTCTACAACTTAGTAAATAATTCCTCCAATATTTCTATGTAAGTTTTATCTTTCAGTTCGTGATTCGAGCACTTTTCAAGTAAGCTTCTCATTATTATCCTTACTGATCATGCTTAAATATTTATGCATATAATTTCAAACCATATTATTATAGATTTTATTTCTTATAAGGTCATAGTTTAATATAATCTTAGCTAGGTTTGGAAGAATTCATAAATAAATAACCTTAAATTAGGTTATGTTTATAAGTTGAAATTATATTTATAGTTTAGAAAAATTATATTTTAATTAATTCACATTGCTTTCTCATTTTTCTCTATAATTTCCAATGAGGAATTCTCAATGTTGAACATCATTGCAATCGAATATATGTAAAGTGCGACCTTCTTACTCTTGAATCAATCTTATGATTGCCAAGTTTCATATTTATTATTCAAGTTTATTTCAACTTCAAATTAAATTAATCTTTTAATCATCATCTCATTTGACATTAAGGTAAATACATAGATTGACTTGTTTACTTAAACCGTTTTAAAAAACAAAAGATTGCTTTCCTCAAAATTGAGAGATGCTTCATATAAATATCTTATAAGGATATTTATACAAGCTTTAATGAAATTACGCCTTACATTTTGTACAAGTTTAATTTTTTCGGCCTAATCTAAATTAAAGACTCTAGAACTTGTGCTTGAAATTTTTATCCTGTCCTCCTTGTGAACATGTGAGTTCCACATAGCTTTATTAACCCAAACCTATGATTACAATTCCTTCCTTGAAAGATGGTACACACCCTAAATCCTCCTTACTCTAGAGACCTTCTTTTTATGACTTTAAAAAATCACATATGACATATCCTTCCCCTGTCTTCTCTTATGTCTTGAACTTTGTTATTTTGATTCATAAGAGATAGTTATCATGAAATAGTTAAATTCATGTTTTCATTTTATTAATCAAGATTGTTAGAATTGTTACTAGTCATTCATATTTATATTTGTGCTTAAACTTTGGATGTATTGAAAATTCAATTCTATCTATTGTTTATTTACAATCTCACACTCTCTCAAACACCTTTTCGACTCAAGGTTAGTATTTCCTATCTTTATATTAATAATCAATTTGTCTTTTATTCTTATGATGTTGAGTTTCTCATGAGTTATGTTCAACAACTTTATATTCCCTATCCATAGAAACCATAACGATTCACATCTCTTTGGAGTGTTAAAATTATTTTTAATAGATAATTTCAAACACACCACAACGATCGAGGTATGCATATATTCACTTCTTTTTGTAAACTTTTCACATTTGTTCTATATTTCTTTAAGATTTTTAATAATACTTTTACAACCTAAGAACCTAATTAGTAAACCATAGATTAAACATTAATATTAGTTCAAATTTCATAACTTAAGTAAAATTTTAAGATAAAGAAAATTTGTGTCAGAATTTAAGTTTCAGAGGGAACTAGCCACTCCGTCTCAAACTTCTATTCTGAAGGAGTGATATGTGGAATTAATCTGGTGGTATGGGACATCATATTTGTTTCATGTACTTACTCCATACACATTCATGTCTTCTATCTTTTACCATCTTATGTGTGTATGTGGAATGTGCCTTTGTGGTATGGGACACTTAGACTCGTTTCACATATGTTCATTTGATCGGTTCATTGCATATTTGCACTATGTGTTGATCTAGTTTTTCACACCAATCATGAAGCCATCCTCTCATGGATTTATGCAACTGAGGATAGTTGCAACCCCAGCAAGAGGGAATGATATGAGAATTACTCTTATTTACTGGGAATTATATTTCTTATTTTATATTGGGGACGCTTGTGTGTGCCATGCCTGTTGGTACGTGTAATTTGATTTTATGGTTGCCTATATCTCATGACAATGTTGGGATTAATTGATCTATTCAATTAATTGTTTAACTAATGTGGATTGTATCTATAAGTATAGGTACCCAGATGTGCGAGGGTACCGAATGAGGTGTCGCACCATACGAGGGTACCGATTGAGGTGTCGTATGGCATGAGATATGCAAGGGTACTGATTGAGGTGTTGTATGGATGGTGGATTGAGTTGTGGCATGAAGATGGAGATCATTTTGCTGATCATGTATTAGAATTTTATCTCATCTATAGCCTATTATGTTGCTAGGTTATTTTGTGTATATTATTTGTGATTTGATGATGAGTGCGAGGGTGTCACGGGACCCTTTTGTACTTATTGAAGAAATAATTAAAAACTCATTAAATATATCAAAAATTAAAGCAAAGACTTGAATTAAATTGAAATCAAATAACATAGCATAACACAAGGTAAGGAAATAAAATAATATGACCATCAAGACAAGATTGGGTGCAATCTCCCCCCCCCATGCCGTGTAGCTCCACTTCCACGACATGAGTATTTAGAGAATTTTATTCATAAAAATGGCCCAAGGAGCTAAGAATAGATGAGCGTACAAATTGGGCTTGCTTTTCCCACTTTAGGGATATTGCTTTACATATTTTTAATCATATCAAAATCCCTAAGGTTTGTACATATAAAAACCTTTGCCCAAATATAATTGCTAGTGGGCCTTCTTACATAATAATCTCGTGCACATTTGCACATTCCATTGAACTGATTCCTGCACACATTAAATCAAGCATATTTTTCTTTGATTATTAATTCATCAAAAATATGATAAAATATATACCTGTAACAGTCCTCCCATTTGAGGAAGCAACTGTGTCCTCAATTGTGTAAAGAGAATGCTACAATAACAAAATATTGTGCGACACCTAAATTGGTGATTCTCGCACCATCATCAAATCACAAATAATAATACAAAATAATATGATATAGACAAGATCCCTTATGTGTGACACACACACATTTCTCATCACCTATTTCTGTAAACATATCCATATTAATTACCTAGTGTACAATTAATCCCAATATGATACCTTGATAGGCACAAACACAGCATATATTCACCACTTGTTTCACTATGTGATGAGAGTATCATTATGTACACATCATCTAGCATGGTGTGAATTGCCACTTGTTACACTCCAATGAGCATGGCACATCAGTTACATAAACCACTTATTTCACTTCGACCATGTGCAGTTGTCAAGCATAGTCCACTTGTTTCACTTGACCACAATAGTACAGTTATCAAGCATGGCACTACTTGTTACACTTTAACAACATACACCCGTCAAGCGTGGTCTCAAGCTATGCCAATACCACTAGGTAATCAGTATTTAATGTGGAGTCACCCACGATACCAATTCACTAGGATGGCACACTAGCGTCCGGACGTCCCCATACAACTAAAGGGTGGACATTATGTAACATCCCTCCTGCTTGGATAAGAAACTAACCTCAAATGCTTGTTTGTTTATGCAAGAAAATCCTAAGATTAATTGTCATATACTATATAAATTCAAGTATGCTCCCTAACAAAATACATTATATCAAGGACTTCTATGTGTAATATATTCTAGTGTCCCATACCACCAGAAATTATCCCACACAGATGTAGAGATAAGTATGCATCGGAATCCTTCACACAAGATTAATCTCGTGTCCCATACCACAAGACTAATACATAGTGAAAAATTCATAAAGTATAATTCAAGATGGAAGGGCCAGTTCCTTCAAGAAGTTCTACTTTTGATGCACAAAAACTCTCCTTTAGTTTACTAAAAAGTGTTAAATAATCAAATACAATAAATATGTTACCTCCAGAGTCTGAGTAGTCATCGTGGTATTCTTCTTCTTCATCTTCATCGATCATATTGAGTCCTAATGAAATAAACTTTGACTTCCAATTTGATGTGATGTGTCGAATCTCGTTACACCTGTAACATTTCTTTGAATCATGTTTATTAGTCTTTTGTGAATCATCTACCTTAGTGTTATACCTGTGTTATGGTCATTAAGAGATGTGTCAAATGATTTTGGAGAGGTTTTAGTGTTCAAAGATGTTGATGCCGAGGTTTGGGGAGTCATTGTTTTCTTAGAAAAAATATTTTTCTTTTCACAATTCAAGGCTAAAGGCTTTGTACTGCGATGGTAGAAAATGTTTCTATAAGAGTTTCTGAAACTCTTTCCATGTTGAAGGTCGATGTTTACCTTGCTTAATCACGTTCCACCATAAAGTCGCACTTTCAATTAAATGATTACAAGCGCATTTAATTTTATCTTTTTCAGAGAACTTCTCGCCAAAGAAATAGTCATCTAGTTGGCAAATCCAAGCAATGAGAACTCGTGCATCCTTCTTGCCATCATAATTTTAGAAAGTCAATGCCTTTCGACTGATTCGTGAGTCTTTCTTAGAATTTTGAGCACGCAATGTAGCTTTAACAGTGTGTCTAACTTGATCACTTTCCTCCTCATCTGAGTCGAAAGAATTGGAATAATCACGTTTGCGTTTGGCACGCTTGACTTGATGCTCTAATTTGTGTTGGACTTCTCGTTCATTAGCAATTTGTTCTTGAAGCACTAAGATTTATTCTTGTACCATGGGCGGAATGGGTAAAGCAACCATTGCAACTAAATTAAGATGGAGAGATTCAGCTTATAAATCAGTCACAAAATGCTGGGTTCAATTACGTCCTTTAAAAGATTTGAGATTTTTGAATTTCTTTCTGAATTGTTGTCTTTTGTGGTGGGGAGTAATGAGTTCTCTCGAAAAGTTTTCTTTTGAAGTGATGAGGATAGGTTTTATAAAAAAATTTAAGGTCTTTTGGCAAGTTTTATTGTAAAAACTTGCCTTTTAAAAAAAGAAGGTATGGGGTTTCTCTCCTCTAAGAGAAACTATGAAGTTTTCTCTCTTTGAATTTTTGGTCACAAGAATGCACTAAAAAGAGAGAGGTAGATGGGATAAGGTATATATATATATATATATATATATATATATATATATATATACAAAATATAAATTGGCCCACAAAATCTATGTAAGCTTTTACTAATAAAGCTTATGATTGATTAAAAGCTTTGTTAAGCTTTGCTTTTACTAATAAAGCTTATGATTGATTAAAAGCTTTGTTAAGCTTTAATACTAAAGCTTTGATAAGCTTTATATATATATATATAGGGTTATCAAAGCTTTAGTATTAAATATTAACAAAGCTTTTAATTAATCGTAAGCTTTATTAGTAAAAGCTTACAAAGCTCTTATGGGCCAATCAGCGCAAACAGCCCGTTCCTCCCTGAAACGCGCAGCGCCAGCCGATTGTAAATTCTTTCCCTTGGAGGTAATAGCCCAGTCTTCGTGGATAGGAAAGGGAATGGAAATTTCTAATTAACCAAATCCTATTTTCTAAAATTTTTCCAATGATGGACGTAGAAGTCCAATGTCGATAGGCCAAAGGTTGATTTGCTGACTGGGCAAAATCGATGGATGTAGTTGAATGACTGATTGAGTACAACTGAAGTTGAAGCTGAATGTTGAATGAAAGAAAGCCAAAGGCTGAACTGCTGGACTAGGCTACGCTGATTGACACAGCTGAATGGATGAACAAGTAGAATTGAGACATAGAAGTCTAATGCCAAATAGAAAGATGAATGGATGACTGAGCTAAATTGATGGACGCAGAAGTCCAATGTGAAAAACTAAAAGCTAGTACTCAGATAACAGCAACAACGATAGAAAATAATAGAACTCGATGGAGACTGAAATTCAAAGCCAAAGGCTTTTGAAAACTTGAGCTGGGTGTAACGCTAGTGTGTAGCAGGGTTGCTTAGAATGTACAACAGTAGAAAAGAAATCTGACCAATGTATAGAGGAGACAAAAGCCCTAGATCTATGGAAAGAGCAAAGTGCAAGAGCCTACCCAAGGTTAAGGCGACGATGATGAAAGGATGTACGGTGGCGGCGAAGCTGAAGAAGGCCACCAATGTACACATGATTCATTGCTTTAGAGATATATGGCAATGAGCTATTGGTTCTATAGCCAAGATATGAAACCAGCTGCTGTGAGAAATGCGTAACACGAGACATCGCTAAAACGAGATAGGAAAGGCATCAAGGCTAATCGAGCAGGAAGTTGGGGCAAGAACAAATGTGAATGCTGACAATGGAAGCCATCAATCGAATGCAAAAGCATGTGCTGAAATCAAGAAAGTGAACGCCGCTCTCTGAGCTATTCGCACTGAAATTAAGGCCGTCTCGTAAACACAGGCTCTGATACCAATGTTGGATGAGGGAGAAAATGCTTTGCACACTCACATAGACACACATGTACACACAGTGTGACAGAGAAGCTCAGAGAGTAAGAGAGACGAAGCTCGATGCTAGAAATTACTCAATAATGATGATCACAAATGTGTGGAGTTCCTTTTGGCAAGAAAGGATTAATTATTCCCTAGTAAACTTTGCTAAGGAGTTGACTTGTGCTTTTGAGGCTTACTTCACACTTGTTGTCAATCTTTGTAGTTTTATGGTGAGAAGTTGGCTTGTGCATGAAGCTTTGTTCACACGTCAATTTCTTTTAATGAAGCTGTTTTGTGTTGTTATTTAAGTTTAATTTATAATATTTAGTATAAATAAATAAATTATAAATATTATGAGTATTATGTTTGTTTTAAGTGTTTCATAATTTTCTCACTTCAAGTGCTTCTTCTTTAAAGTGAATATCCATGCTAATTTATAGCACTTAAATATCTCACTTAAAATTGAATATCTTTGGTTGAAAAATTATCACTTAGCTAACTTTAAAATTATTTTTTCCTTTGGAACTTACAGTAAATTGAACATAAAACTTTGTTGGAGTGGAGATCAAGATATCAACACACACATAGATGGAGCAAGCCTGGAAGCATAACACATAGATTGACAAGAATAAGTAAATTACAAGTTAAATGACATGATAAGTTCACCTATACACACTTATAAGAGTGTGTACATACACTCGGGGAAAAAAATATCCTAAAGAGGGAAAAATTATGTTGGTCCACACATCACTACCATATAAATGGCTACAAAGATCAAGGTAGCAATACATACATACATAGATGCAACAAGCAAGGACAGATGGACATAAGCATAACACTCAAAGTAGATCAATGAGAATGAGTGAAGTACAAGTGAAGTGATATGATAAGATCACTTACACACACACTTGGGGAAAAAATCCTCCGAAAGAGGGAAAAAATGTCTCGGCCCAGTATTAGCTTATGTCCACACATCACTACCATATAAATGGCACAAATCACCCTTATAGTGATTGTGTGAACATGTATAGGGATCGTGTGGCTGATCAATCCCCAAATGGAAATTAGCCTAAATCTTTGCGAAAAGCTTCAAACTTCTCTTGTGAACATATCTACCACATTAGTTTCAAACTTCTCTTATGAACATATCTACCACATTATCATGTGTAGAGACATAAGCTAGGTTAATCTCTCCTCCTATAATGAGCCTCTCCCTGACATAGTGATAATGCACCTTGATGTGCTTTGTTCGAGCATGAAACACTAGGTTCCTTATAACCACTCATGTACTCTAGCTATCAATAAAGATGAAGGTGGGGGTCCAGTACCAAGATCTGCCAAAAGGCTGGCTCAGCCATACACACTCCACAATCATTGTAAATGTTACCTTGTATGCAACTTCATAACTTAAAGTAGCCACCAATGTTGGTTAATTCTTGTTGTTACTGAGTCATAATATACATAAATCATAAAGATAAAAGAAAAAACCACTATTGGTCACGTGTGTGTCATAACATCCAACCCAATTGGAATTATTAAAAGCATGCAGCTGAGTATTACCCCCCTTAGCATAGAATAGGGTGCATGTAAGTATTTGAATACTCGCTTGGCAGGCCACCAATGCTTACTTCCAGGATTGCGCATAAACTTGTTCAACTAGAAGACCCCAAACTGAATGTCTAGCCTCGTATTATATAGACAGATGAGGCACCCAATAGCCTGTTAATAAATTGATGCATCAAATGGTTCACCTTCATCCTAGAGATTAAGCCTAATACCTACCTCTATCGATGTAACAATAGGCTTATAGTCTTGAAGACCAAACTGTGTAATCATTCTCTGTATGTACTTTGATTGCAACATCACAATACCATCATCACACATTGCATAAACTATATGCCCAATCAATAATGCAACAACTCCAAATCTGTCATCTCAAATGACACATGTAATTCAACCTTGAAATATGAAATCTTCTCCTCATTAGGGCTTATGAGCAACATGTCATCAATGAATAAAAATGATGACCAAAAAATAATCTTTACTTCTCTTTTTATAGAATGTTGGAAAAACTATGTGTTTATCTTATCATACCATGCTTTGGGAGCCTACTTAAGGCCATATAAATATTTCTTCAACCTGCATACTTTAGACTCATGTCCCTTGTCAATAAAACCACAAGGCTAAGATACATAACTGCTGATGTACATTCCAACCATGATAAGATGTACTAGTACATACGATCATAATCATACAAGATGCGGGTGTAAAGGTCTCATCATAATCTATACCCTTTTATTGAACATAACCCTTTGCAAGGCTTGCCTTGTATAGCGGTCAACACTACCATTAGCTTTATGCTTTAGTTTATAAACCCACTTTGTAAAAATGGTCTTTTTACCATATGGCAAATTTGCTAAATACCAAGTGTCATTTTTGAGGATTACATTGTACTCATCCTCTAACCAATGGTCATTTTCCTATGCTTCTTCCAAGGAAACAGGTTCCTCTTAATTCCATAACAAAAGAATAATATGCATGATGAGAACCTACATATGTCTTGCTAGGTAAAGGAGTAGCTGATTTGCTTTCCGGCAATATCTACATTAGCCATTTTGGCATACTCTTAGATGCATGTATGGCTGCCCTTTCCTCATCCACTACATCATCCATAATTGACTGATTTGTGGGCTGAAATTCAAGCTGATTTTTAGCTAGTATGGGGTAATTTGCAGCATCTTGTGAGCATTCATTTGCTTCACATATGGTTGCCCAACATTGTACAAAGGTAGGAGAGTATCAAACATGTCACTTTTTTCTATTTTTTACATAAAAGCATGGGCTGAAATGAGTTCTCAACAAACAATATCTCTACTCACCAAAATCCACTATGTGGTTGGATGCTAAGAGTCTATACCCTTTGCTTTCTAAGTTGTATCCCATAAAAATACATTTTACCACCTTATCATTGAGCATATTACATTGTTGCTCAAACACAAGAGCATAAGCAAGATAACCAAAAACACGCAAATGAGCCATAGAGGCTTCTTACCATTCCAAGATCTATAAGGGGGGTAATTGTATTCAAGGCCTTGGTGGGGGGATTGCCTTAGAACATAAGTGGCACCCATAACTGCCTTCAACCAAAAAACGTGAGGCAAATCTTAGCATTTAATCATGCAGCATGTCATCTCTATGAGAGATCTGCTTTTTCTCTTAGCCACGCCATTTCGTTGAGGTGTGTAAGGAACTGTGTATTGATGTTTTATGCCTCTTTCAGCTATATATACATGAAACTCCTTTGACATTTACTCCCCCACTTGATCTTACAAAGGGTGCCAACTTTACATGTAGACACTTTTTTAGTCATAGAAATAAAATGTCTGAGACAAGTAAAAACCTGGGACTTTTCTTTGAGTGGATACACCCAGGTGTGCCTGGAGTAGCAAGTCACAAAGTAGAGATATCCCTCGATCGATGGTATCCTCATAGAACTACATCATCACTATGTATAAGTTGTAACTTATCAATCGGCTTTTCTCGATCAACATTTCAGCATTTGGCTTTCCACATTTAGCCAATCTGCTTCAGGCACTCTGCATTAAAGAATTCAACTTCAGTATTCAGCCATTCAACCATTCGGCTTTTTTGCCTACAGCCTTCGACTTTAGGCTTTCAGCCATTTAGCCATTCGGCTTCAGGCTTTCTGTATTTCAGCCATTAGGCTTAAGCATTCACCCATTCATCCTTCTGCTTTAGGCTTTCAGCAAATCATCTCTCACTTGGCATTTGACATTCAGCTTTTAACCAAAACCATCAATGATTCAGCATTTAATTGTGGCTTCTGCGTCGTCAGCAACTCAGCTTTCAGTCTTCAACTCTCTACATTCAAGAGTGGCTAGGTTTACTTTCTTGCCCATGTTTACTCCCTTGTCCGGGTTTACTCAGCTCAGCCTTCCACTTTAGCACTTTGTGTTCAGCATTTAGTTGTGGCTTTTGCGTTAGTAGTCAGCCTTCAGCAACAGTCAGCTTCTTACAACGTTTGGCCGAGTTTATTCCATTGGCTGGGTTTACTTTTTTGGTTGGGTTTACCCCATTTAGCAGTCGCTTTTTAGCTTTGTCCCTCATCTTTCGACATTCGAATTTTAGACTTCCACCTTCGACATTCAGTAGTAGTCAGCTTACAGTGTTTTGCCAAGTTTATGCCATTGGCAGGGTTTACTTTTTTTGGCCGGGTTTACTTTTTTGGCAGGGTTTACTTTTTTGGCCGGGTTTACCCCATTCAACAATCGCTTTTTATCTTTTTCCCTCTACTTTCGGCATCCGAATTTTGGACTTCCACCTTAGACATTCGACGTTTGGCTTTTAGTTTTCAGTAGTTTATTCAATTAGCCAATTCAGGGTCCGCCGTATGTTAGCAGATTCAGATTCTTTCCATTTGCTGGTTCAGCATCCGTCCCGTCTCACAGTTGGTTTCGCGTCTATGAGGTAGTTGATGCTGTTCCATGTTAGCTTGTGACCTTCTGACACCACATCATCTTTTGACTGGCTGACTCCACGTTAGCAAATTCTGACTTGCAGATTCTGTGTCTGCCGATTCCGCCTGCAACTTCGAAATCTACAGATTGCTGATTTGGTAAGTTTGCACATGCATTAAGCAAACATTTAAGATACTCTAAGTCACTTAAAGCCACTGTTGTGTCAGATATTTGCCCATTTCTTCGTAGTATAAAATGTTTAGAAACATCAGTGATGCCTTAACAGTCAGATGTAGCGATTTATCTGCTTCTTGTTTGTCATTGTCGGATGTTGACTGGTTATTTGATTTGATTCGGGTGCTACAAAGCACATTACTTCTTGCAAGAAGCTGTTTGCCACCTTGAGAGATGCTCCATCAGCAATGTGGAGTTAACATCATGTAGTGGGGACACATACACTCTTGTTGACACTTTGTTTGTACCTGGCATCCAAAAAATCTAATTTCTATCTCAACACTTGTAAAAAAGCTGGCCTCAAAATCCAGTTTTCTAATCATTGCTGCTTCATTTATGACAAAACTGATTTCGATGCGCTTCTTCTTTCTGGTACATTACACAATGGCCTTTACAGACTTGATATGTATGATAAGAGTTGTGATTCTCATGCTGATGTTATGATTGCTTCCACATCATAGGTTATGATACTGAGCTTTGACCTGCTCGTTTTTGTCACCTTAACTTCCCTTCTCTTCTGAGGTTACAGTGTCAGCCTATGGTTCAAGAGTTTCCACCTATGTATCTCCCATGCAAGCATGTGTGAGAGGGATGTATATTGGGAAAGATGCATCGTCGCGGTCCTTTCCAAATATGGTGCTGTCTAAGCTACTTGACTGCTGCAACTTATACATAGTGGTTTATATGGCCTAGTGAGGGCATCATCTTTGTAGGACATCAGTACTTTATGAATTTCATTGATGATTACATCCATTTCTGTTGGATGTATGGCCTAAAAGCCAAATCATATGACTTTTTAGATTTCCATCAGTTTCTCCCTATGGCTAAAAAGCTTGCAACCATAAGCTCCTGACATTGCATTCTGATCAAGAGGGGGAATATCTATCACATGCACTTACAACTTTTCTGTAGCAATCAACTAGTATTACTGATCAGTGTACTACTCCGTATACCGCACAACAGAATGGTGTGGCTGAACAATGTAATCTTACAGTCATGGAAATGGCAATATGTATGCTTAAAAGCAAGGATTTGTCATCTAGATTTTGGCTCAAAGTGGCATGTGCACCAATTATGTGCCGCTGTCCGATTAAAGCATTGAAATCTATGACCGCTTATAAGTCTTCGAAAGGCAGAATTCTTGCAGAGTCACTCATATGCGTATGTTTGTTGTTTGTCTTACGTGCATGTACCAGCACCACACAGTCGTAAATTTAATGCAAAGGCATTGAAATGTATTTTTGTGGGGTATAGTAGTGAAAGCAAAAGATATCAGTTGTATGTATAATCCACTTAAAAGCTTATTGTATCTAGAGATGTCACCTTTGATGAATATGCCTCTCAACCTATGCCCTCATGTTGGTTACAACCATCAGTTGTGATGGCCCCGATGCTTTTGATACATTGTTGCCATTATTTGGTGCAGGTGCTAAATCACTTGATCCCACTTTGGCTTCAAATCAACCTTCTGTTGTTTGCTGACAGTCAGCAAATTCAACAATTTGGCATTCCCCATATTGCTCTAGATCAGCCACACTTTGATCCGTTTGCCTTGGGTGATGCATGCGTTGAAGAAGATGCAACTAACTGTGATTCATAGAGAGTTCCCCACCACTAGCTCCATGCCACCTTGTGTGATGGCAAACTAACTCCACTTATGCCAGGTCGGACACGAGCTGCCTCTCGAAATGCATGTCATTTCCTTGATACAATACTTGTTGCTACAGCATGTAATAAGGAACCTCTTTCTCATTTTGATGCATTGGAGGATGACAATTGGGTTTCAGCCATGTGTTCATAGTTGGTCTCCATTGAAAAAAATGCTACATGGAAGTTATGTGACTTGCACACCACCAAGCGTGCTATAAGCACAAAGTGGGTGTACAAACTAAAACGGAAACCTAATGGCTCCATTGATCATTATTACAAGGCTCGTTTAGTTGCCAAAAGGTATGCCTAGCAAGAAGGCTGGTTTAGTTGCCAAAAGGTATGCCTAGCAGGAAGGCATTGACTATGATGAGAATTTTGCACCTACTTCATATATGATGACTATGATGAGAATTTTGCACCTACTTCATATATGATGATTATCCGCACTCTTTTGCATTGGCTACACATAAAGGTTGGAAGGTACATCAGTTGGATGTCAAAGCTACGTTTCTGAATGGTGATTTGTAGGTAGAGGTTTATGTATTTCAGCCTCTTGGCTTTGTTCATAAACATGCAGAGCATAAGGTATGCATATTGCATAAAGCACTCTATGGCCTGAAACAGGCTCATCAAAAAATTCATACATACTTGCTCTCTTATCTTATTTAGAATAGTCCAACTGAGAGTACCCTCTATGTTTGCAAACAAGGGGATCAACTCATAATCCTGAACCTTTATGTGGATTATCTGCTCCCATGACTGGCCCTGATGATGACGGGCACATTTCAGCTTTCATAAAGTTGACTTATAGCATGCATTTGATGTTTTTGACATGGGGCTATTGCATTACTACTTTGGTGTCCAATTTATACCAGTTGAGGGGAGGATCATGTTATCTTAAAGAAGATACATTTAGCAGCTCTTAGAACAGTTCCAAATGATAGATTGCAAACCTGTTTCTACTCTTGTGGAATCAGGCATCCGCCTGTCTCTTAAGGTTTCTTCCCAGCCTTTTGATGTTGCCGCCTATACTATCAGATGCCTTATATATCTATGCAATACCCCTCTGGATATTCAATATGTAGTGTCATAGTTGAGCAGATTTATGCATTGCTCAAGCACTCGACATTGGCAAGTAGTGAAACATGTCTTTCATTATCTTCAAGGCACTTAGGACTTTGCATTGTTTTTCAGCAATGCGTCTTCTTTATGCTTGTCCGCCTACACGAACAATGATTGGGCATGATATTATGACATTAGGGTGTCTACTAGTGGTAAATGATTGGGCAAGATATTATGACATTAGGGTGTCTACTAGTGGTAAATGATTGGGCAAGATATTATGACATTAGGGTGTCTACCAATGGTAAATGTTTCCTTGTTGGCAGTTCATGTATTTCATGGCTTAGCGCAGCCTAGAGTGGCCACTTCAAGTTATGAAGCACTGAGTACAGGGCAGCATTCATAGCTATTATGGAGTGTGTATGGCTGTGTTGTCTATTGGCAGATCTTGATATTAGACAGTCGTCTTTTACCACCATTTTCACTAACAGTCATAGCGCATTAACAGTCACACGAAATCTAGTTTTACATGTGCGAACGAAGCACATTGAGGTGCATTATCATTATGTTAGGGAAAAGGCTCCATATGCAAAGAGAGATTGCCTTGACTTATGTGCCTACATAGGCCAATATGGAAAATGGGTTTACAAAGTCTCTTTCTAGGAAAAAGTATGAGGTTTTTTGCAAAGCTTTGAACTTATCACCTCTACCAAGTTAGTCTGCTACATCCTGTACATGTTCACACCATTCACTTTAGGGGGTTTGTTAGCTTGGAAGCCCGTGGTGTGATCAGCAACACACAGGCACTTTTACCCTGTGCTGTGTGGCAGTGGTTTTCTCCCCGTGTGAACACACTCTTATGTGTTAGCCACATCAGCCCTATGGCTAGGGCTATATTTCATTCCACTCATTTGTGATCATCATTATTGAGTAATTTTCAGCATTGAGCTTCATCTCTCTCGCTCTCTGAGCTTCTATGTCACTGTGTGTGCGTGTATGTCTGTGTGAGTGTGCAGAGCATCCTCTCCCTCATGCAACAGAGAACATAATAAGATACTTTGGAGATTTCTTAGATTCTCTTGATATATGTTAAACAAAATGTGATGGTGGAATTCATTTTAGATCTCTTTTCGCATGCTTGAATTCTAATAAAATGTGTTCTAAAACACAATTCCATGTTAGAAATATGAATTGTAAGAGGATACAATGTGCAATTTATGAAGCAAACACTCATAAGAAGTAAGATTCTCACACCATAAAACTTCAAATTTAAATTGAACAATAATAGAGATAGAGATTAATGATGTGATATAATACATGGCCAAGCTCCACATCCATCTACTCCTTTTGAATTATCGAGGAAACATCCTGGTGAGATAATAGGTTATTATATGCTAAGAGAAGCTAGGATGTATACAAACATTGTGATGACTAAAGTTTGTGAGGCTAGGTGTCTCTAGATATTCATGGGGTTCAGGGTGGTCATGATAAGATTGTGTTGGTCTACAATTATGGTTGATGCCACTGTTCATGGTGTTGAATCGTCCTGTAAAGAACTACAATTATGGTTGATGCCACTATTCATGGTGTTGAATCGTCCTATAAAGAACTACTAAATTTTTTAACATAAATTTTCACACTTTCATGTCCATATGGGCTCATCTTGAGCCCCACTTGGACCCCCTTCATAACCATTAGACGAGATGTCCAAGACTAAGGTCTATCTATCTCTTGTGTTAATTTCTATGATGTCCAGGGCTAAAGTTTATAAATTCCTTATGTGCATCCCTTGTGTGCATACGATTCACTCTAGCATGTAGCCCACTCTAATAATGTGTGCCAAATACTACCTAAGCCATTTAACCTCCTAGGCCTCCATCTCATGTGGAAACAAAGATGTTGGGCACCCAATTTTCTCAACCATGACTACTCTTGATAGTAGGGGACATACATATACATGAGCTAGCTGGAGCCCAGATATTACACATGATATACAACAAAAATTCCACTTCATCATTTTTAAATGAGAAACATCTCACCATTTTGGCAAAGCTTGTCAAAAAATGCTAGCTCAAAAGCATATGCCAAAAGGTATATATGTAGATATATGAATAAATACAGAACTACATATATGTTTGTGTTTTTTTTTTGTGTATGCGCATGTATATGTGTAAGAGAGAGAGTTTGTGTGTATGTGCATGAGAGAGAGAGAGAGAGAGAGAGAGAGAGATGCGAAGTGCATAAACACCATGGTAGCTTTTCTCAATCTTATTAAATATGGAAAATATTATATGTGCATTTGTGTGGTGTGTGTGAACACTTGCGTAAGTGCATGAACACCATGGTAGATTTTCTTAATCTTATTAAACATGGAAAATATTATATTTTTACTTTAGAAGACGAGCATTAAAAAATATTAGCATTGAATCGAAAAGAGTTTTACACTACAAAAATGGACTAAAGACCTGGAGACTAAGGTTATGCACATAATTAGTTAGCGTAAGGATCATGAACATTTTAAGATGAAAGGGTCCTCCATTTTTTAATGATTCTAGAGTTCTATCCTTATTTAATTGTAAGATAATATTATTAAGGCATCACATGTACATACTATAAGGTTATGCATATGTTAGTTTGTGCAAGGATAATGAACATTTTAAGATGAAAGGGCCTCCATTTTCTAATGATTGGAGAGGTCTATATTTATTGTTTTATTGCTTAATTATAAGATTGTATTATTAAGGCCCCACATATAAAGAATACATCATGGTATTGTGGTCTTCCATATTAAGATTGATTTGTGAAACTCCTTGGATGTTCCGTCACCTTTTTGACTTTTGAGACAACGATGTCTTTTTCATAGCTGTTACTAACATAGATAGCCAAAGAATGACTTTTGAGAAAATAATGTCTTTTTTTAGTTTAAAAAATATAGCCAAAGATTTGAAAGCCAAAACATACCATTAAACTATCGAAAGCTAGAAGAGAAATGGCCACCACACACACTATGAAACATTAGGCGCATGAGTTAAATTATACATACATATATGAGATGATATAGATCTTTGTGTGTGTGTGTGTGTGTGTGTGTGAGAGAGAGAGAGAGAGAGAGAGAGAGAGAGAATATAAGGTTGTGAAATATTTAGCATACTATGTTTGAAAGTTATTTAAATATAATTATAACTACATGTGTATTTATGCACAAGGACATGTGCACACATGCGAGCATGTATGGATCCCAAATGTTTATGTGTATATGTACATGCGTGTGTTTGCATGTGCAAGTACATGCACACAACAATAGCTTTTCTCTCTATAGTGAGAAACATTTTCTCACTATCATATTTTGGGAAAAATGTTCATCCTTAGAAAAGAGGCACTATAAAAAATTCTCGCATTGGATAGAAAATATTTAACTAGAAAAACAAATCAAAGTCCCTGCGTAGAGACCAAGACTTTTATGTACATGTTAGTTAGTGCAAGAATAGTTTATAGAATTATATCGTCCTTAGAAAAGAGGCACTATAAAAACTTCTAGCATTGGATAGAAAATATTTAACTAGAAAAACAAATCGAAGTCCCTGCTGTAGAGACCAAGACTTTTATGTACATGTTAGTTAGTGCAAGAATAGTTTATAGAATTATATCATAATTTTTTCAATTAAAGATTTTGTTACTAGGGCATGATTTACGTAGATGTTATAAAGGATATGTAATGGTATGGTTGTCTTGTTCAATATGACAAAAATATCCATGTTATGAAGAATGAGTGAGTATATATCAAACACATCCTTGGATATTTGGTCCTTTTTTTGACTTTTGGTTTTTTCTTAGTTTGAAAAACATAGTCAAAGGAATTATTAAACTACCTAAATCTAGAAGAGATTTTAAATGTCCACCACACATTAGGAAACATTAGGCATGAGTGAGATTAAAAAATAGCAATGAATGGCAGTAGTTAATTGAGGTTAAAGAAATTGAGCAAGGCGCAATAGAGGTGAAAATAGGAATGAATGGTGGTAGTTAATTGAGGTTAAAGAAATTGAGCAATGCGTAATAGTAAAATCCACCTTCAAATAGGCACATGGGGTTCATATTTGCATTGAGAATCATGTAGATGTGATTCTCTGTATTTACTTTAGTCTTGCAAAATGTTTCAATGAGTTTGTCTTGGATAGAAAATATCTAACTAGAAAAACAGATCGAAGTCCCTATAGAGATTAAGACTTTTATGTACATGTTAGGATAGTTTGTAGAAACAACTTCTAACATTGCATACAGAATATCTGACTAGAAAAATAGATTGAAGTCCTTGTAGAGACTTGTAAGTACATGTTAGCTACTGCAAGAATAATTTGTAGAGACTTGTAAGTACATGTTAGCTACTGCAAGAATAATTTGTAGACTTATGTCCTTGTTGTTTTATTAATGAATCATAAGATTATGTTACTAAGGCACCAATATGTAGATGCCATAAAGAATACATAATGGTATGGTTATCTTGTTAAATATAATAAAAATATCCATGTTAAGAATGAGTGAGTGTGTATCAAACCCCTTTTTTGACTTTTGAGGCAGCAATGTCTTTTTCTCAGTTTTAAAAACATAGCCAAAGAAAAGTCGAAAAGGATCATTGAACTACTAAAGGTGGAAGAGAAATGTCCACCACACACTAGGAAACATTAGGCATGAGTGAGATAAAAAAATTAGCAAGGCATGGTGGTGGTTAATTAAGGTTAAAGAAATTGAGCAATGCACAATTGAGGTAAAAATTCACCTTCAAATATGGGGTTCATATTTGCATAGAGAGTCATCTAGATGTGATTGTTTTCTATATTTAGTTTAGCCTTGCAAAATGCTTTAAGAAAGAGTTTGTCTTGTAAACTGCCAAGCCAAAATCAAAATAAGATATCTCTACATGGCAAATCTCCTCTTAGTAATTGTCATGATGGCCATCATCCTCCTCTGCCCTTGAAAAAAGAAAACTAAAAAAATAAGATTACTCTAGCTTTACAAAATGCTTCAAGAAGGAGGATGTAAACTGTCAAGTGAAAATCAAAATAAGATATCTGCACATGGCAGATCTCCTCTCAGTAGATTGTCATGGTGGCCATGTCAAAATTACTCTAGCTTTGCAAAATGCTTCAGGAAGGAGGTTCCAAACTGTCAAGTGAAAATCAAAATACGATATCTGTACATGGCAAATCTCCTCTTAGTGGATTGTCATGATGGCCATCTTCTCCCACAGACACACACTCACATAGCTTTTATATGGTCCCCTCTATCAAAACAAAACCCAAAAAAAAAAGTGCCCCTAGTGTATTAGCATTTTCTTTATGGAAAAAAAAGACTAGTATTATATAAATAGATATTAATTAATTAATATATTATATTCCCCCTCCCCCCACATATGTAGATACTATTAGTGGGCCGTTCAGACGCTTATAATTGCCGTGTGTGGGATGACTTCTTCCGAGTCCCGAGCATCCTAGCTGCATCCGTCGTTCACCCTGCCGGATCCGGCTGCCGGACTGCACACAGTCTGTGGGTGCAGCGATAACATGGCGGCGGGTGGGCGGCAGGGGGAGAGCAGAAGTCCATCAGCTGTGGACAGTGCAGAGAGGAGGCTCAATGAGCTGGGCTACAAGCAGGAGCTACGAAGGACAATGGTGAGTGCGCTACTGCATCTGCATCTGCATCTTAATCTGCATCTGAATCTCAATCTCAATCTCAATCTCAATCTCAATCTCTGCAGACCATGACCAAGGTCCTCGGCATCGCGTTTTCCACCGTCACCCTCTTCACGGGGATCATACCCCTCTACGGCTTCAGCCTCTCCTTCGTCGGCCCCGCCGGCGTCGTCTGGGGCTGGCTCATCGTATGTTTCTTCACGTGGTTCGTGGCCCTTGCCCTCTCTGAGATTTGCTCCTCCTTCCCGGTAAGCCACCTTACTCAATTGATTTAATTACACTTGGGAGTTAATTAACAGAGAACACTCATTCCTTTCCCCTCTCTGCACCTCTAAATATATATTACCATTTATTGGCACGTGTAAGTTGCTTAAGTTAATCTAAAGATTTTTTTTTTCATGAGCCATTCCTAGTCGCACACTGGAATTTTACCCCGCTAAACACACCACACTACTCATTGGTGTCTAAACTACTAGGAATTTCACCCTGCTACACACACACCATACTACTCATTGGTGTTTATCATTGGTTTAGACACCTAGGAATTTCACCCTGCTACACACACACCATACTACCACACCATACTACTCATTGGTGTTTATCATTGGTGTATAAACTACTAGGAATTTTACCCCGCTATACACACACACCATACTACCCATTGGTGTCTAAACGACTAGGAATTTCACCCTGCTACATACCATACTACTCATTGGTGTCTAATCGCACACGGGAATTTCACCCCCACTACACACACCATCCTACTTATTGGCGTCTAGGCGACTAGGAAATTCACCCCGCTACGCACACACCATACTATGCATTGGTGTCTAAATCAAGACTGGTTAGGCATCTGTGCTGCTCAAACCCAAGGCTAGCTTCTCCTCATAAAGGACCACCTTCTCAGCAAAACCATAAAACATGGATCCAATCTACAAGGTGTCTTTCAAGGCAACTTTGTTGACTTAAGGGTGCGTGAAAAGAGAAGCTTCAATTACATGAGAAGGGAAAGGCGGATGATGTTAATCATGGATCCAATCTACAAGGTATCTTTTAAGGCAACTTTGTTGGCTTGAGGGTGCGTTAAAAGAGAAGCTTCAATTATTGCATAGGAGGGAAAGGTGGATGATGTTAATCATTGATCCAATCTACAAGGTGTGTACCTTTGATTACTTATACACCTAGCTTTCATAATGCACAATCCATTAGAAGAATCTTAATGAATAAAAGAAACAACTGTATTGTGTGTTACAAAAAATATCTCATGGGACGTGAATCACCCTAAAGCACTTTGGCAATAATTTTGTTGTGGATTATAAATAAAGGTTCCATTTTATGGTTTGAGTTTGAAGCTATGTGCTCCCTTTTCATTATAATCCCCCTCTTGGATGCACCTCTTTTGCGTTAAATCCTGTGGGGTGCAGTCAACCATTTAAGTGCATGTATTGCGAAAGCTTATTACTTTTCTTAAAGTATTGATTTACTTGTATGGAGCCATTTTTAAAACCATCACCTCAAGTCAGACAAACCAAATCATTTAACTCATCTAAATATCTGTATCTACCATTCTTGATGTATTCAATTTCACGCATCACTCTAATTTAAACATGTTTTCAAAATTTCCTTAGCTCCTTTGAAGTCTTTTATTAATTCATATATAATCAATGGTTTTTAAGATGTCCCTTTTTAAGGGGGTGAGGATAGACATATAATCTTTGGCATGGACAGTTTGCATCTTTTTCTCATATTTTAGTACACTCTTTGAAATAAAAGCATATTGTACGTCTAAATCCATATCTATCTTTGTAGCTTTAAAATTAGTAGCTAACTAGTTCAGTAAACGACTTCGAGACTACCTAAACCTAGTACTCCAATGATAGATATGTCCAAGACAATAGTTGAGCAAGGTAAAGTATGTTCTCCAACTTCGGGCAAAAACAATTGCTCATGAAAGGGGGAGGGTTCTACGAATGGGGGGTTAAATTGGGACCTTTTACCCTACCAAAAGACTCATCAAAGCTTGAGAACTTTGAAATGTTCATGCACTAAAACGTGATGTTTTCCTCCTTATCAATGGAGAGTCAATGACCATAAGTTATAAATACAAAAAGGTAACCTAGTTCAACCTGAAAAGACTTCATTATTATTAGATCTAGTATTGGCATGCACACCTATGGTATGCATCTAGCCCCAGTATAACCTCTAACCTAGATGACCTAAAAACATAACCCAATTGTAACCAACCCTAATCTAAGGTACCTTTAACCCTAGTTTAACTATTATATAGTCCTTATGTATTCTAACTTAATCCTCCTAACTCTAGAGTCCATACTCACTATCCCTAAACCTAACCTAACTACACCTAGTCCCAACTTAACTCTATTCTCGTCCTTCTCCTAATCCGACTCAAAACTCGTCCTTCTCCTAATCCTACTCAAAACTCGTCCTTTTAACGCTAATCTATCTAACCCTAAACCAACTAATGGTAACCTTGATATGCCTCCCCCCGTTCTAATCCTTCCTTGAACCCATATATACCCGTTGCTCTTTGACTCATAGTTCTCCTATTCGGGACTCTCGAAGTTTGTAATTGAGTATTGTCGTCATATATATACATATATACATATATGTATACATATACATATACATATACATACATATATATATACACACACACACACACACACACACACACACACACACACATATATATATATATAGTATTTTGTGGGAGGGGGTGTGCAATTCCACCTAGAACCGTACCAAGACAACAATACTCAATATATATATATATATATAATCTTAATCTATATGCACTTCTTTTTTTAACTAAGGAATGCTCACATTGATTTGCGGTAAAATTTTGTAATGCTAGCCTAGCTTTTGAATTTATGATTCAAATTGAGCCAAAAAGAATTGATTCTCTTTTGAACTTTCTTTGCGGCCAAAAGTGACCAAATTAATACTTATATGAATGAGAAAGAGAGAAAAAGGGGAGGGGGGGGGGCATGTTTGGGGGTGGGAAATGACCAAATTAATACATGTATAGTTACTATAGTAGGAGAAATGCTCAAGGCACCTTGAAGAGCTATAGTAATAGGACATTGTTGCAAAAGCAACACATGATCATTACAACAGCTATGTCTAAGCAAAGGTTACACACTAACTCTACTAAAAGCAAACAAATTTAAAAGAAATTGGCTTTCAAGGGTCTCAAACGTTCCACGATCTTTGTTACTTGTTGATATCTCGTCGAGATATTTAATTTGGTACCATGAATCTTGGTTTACAAGATGCTAAACGTCTTTAAAATACTTGATACAAGTCTCTTGTGGGTGAGAATTGGCTAGGTGATCTTCTGGATGAAAATCATCGGACGAATGTCGAATATCATATATCTCCTATTATCTTCCATGTAATAGTTTTCTATGCATCTCCTATTATTAATTATGCCTTAGGCATCTCGTATTCTAGATTCTAAACACACTCTCTTTCGTTTGTCTCTTAAGCACTTTTGGCACCTTTCACAAGTGTCATTAATGCAAACTTGAAGTTACTGTCTATATTTTAAGGGAAAAAAATCATTCACATTGACCAAGTTTAGAAATGACAATGTAAGCCAATAAATGCTTTTAAGAACTCCAAGAACACATCCAATCACTCGTTGGCTTCAAAATCAACATATCTCACATTCAATAACTATTGCTCAATGGCCTCTCCTAACTTTTAACTAAGACTAAGCAGAAATCACTGTCACATAGGTGGAGTGGCGGAATCTACACAACTCTTAATATACTAGGATCCACAACAAATATGGAATCATATCCAGCACAACTTTTAATATACTTTAATATACTAGGATCCACAATGAATATGGAATCATATCCGGCATTTACTTGGCGATCCGGTGATGAAATCCATACTTATGCACTGCCATTTCATCATCAATGAGATATTTTTCTTCTTTCTCTATTAGGTCTCTGGTAGGAGTTTGTATGTTACATGCGGCATAGCAGAAGTCTTGTCTTCTTGATCATGAGTAGTGATGCGTTAATTGCTCATTATGGTAAGAGCAAGTGAGAGAGAGAGAGAGAGAGAGAGAGAGATGGAGCATACACAGAACACCCACACTGAAGCCCGCCCCCCACCCCCTGCCCCCCTTCTTCTCTTCTAAAGAGAGTATGTGCTTTGATTGTTGCAACTGAAATAGTACAAGGAATGGGCTGAATCTGCTTGACTTGTGGACTGACCTGAAATTAGGGTTTCCCACAGAGAATCATCCTTCTTTCCACTTGTGGACACCCACACTGAAGCCCCCCCCTTCTCTTCTGAAGAGAGTATGTGCTTTGATTGTTGCAACTGAAATAGTACAACGAATGGGCTGAATCTGCCTGACTTGTGGACCGACCCGAAATTAATGTTTCCCACAGAGAATCATCCTTCTTCCCCTTGACTTGAAGATAACCTGCATTTTCCTCTTCTCACAGAGGGTTGTAAAACACACTGACTGCGGTCCTCTTGCTTGCATTTATGCCTCTTCTTGATGCCTGGGGCTGAAGCACATGCCTTGGGCTAGAGGGAATTGCAGAAATGGAATATTGGCCTAAAGTATATACTAGCCACATAAGCAAGTCGGCCTGTTGAAACTGACCAACCAGAGAAAAGAGGACAAATAAATCATTAAATGCTATTTCCCCGTTTTATGCTTGGGTGCCTCTTACCTCTGATGGAGACTGCCCTTTTTGCCAGGTCCATGGGCACCCAATGGATGCAGGCTGTCCATAGCCTTGCCCATGCTCTCATCAAACTTCCATGGCCATCCGTTACCCTGCTAGTGGCCTTGGACCAAAAAAGGCTTTCGCACAGGTAGGAAGAACTACTTAATTCAATAGCTCCACGATGCATAGTCGGTCTGAAGAGTCTGGTTGAGAAGGGCTCCCTAAAGAAAACTGTCGGTGACGTGATCGACGACTCTCCGCTGACTAGTAGAAGGTTCCGAATAATGACCACCAGATTAAGGGTGATGCTCGTCCAGTCGCTCAAAGAGCAGTACCTGAAATGGGATGTTTGCTCCACCTCATGCTCGGAGACATCGTCCTCCTGCTGCAAATGGTAGATGCCAAATCTGGAGTGGCTACCGGTACATGTGGCCCTGCGCCCATCGCTTGGAAGCATCGAACCTCCGCACAGAGAGAAGCCTGTTACGGTTCCATGCAAGTGTCCAGAGCTTCCACTTGATCCCCAATCAAGCGGGTAATCAAGGCTGCTATGCCGTTTATGGTATACCATGTTTGCACTCTGAAACCTCCTGTGTGCCAATCTAGCCAAAGCAAGGTTAGGCTCTGATACCAATTGTAGACTACGTGTGCATATGTGCTAGGGTTTGCATAGATAGAGGGGGAGTTGAGCGGAACTCAAAGTTCAAACACAAGCACACACAAGTAGCCCTAAATCCTACTGTATATTTATGTACAATTACAACTCTTTCTCAAGTACAAAATGGAACACTGAATGTAATCCCTGATCTCAGCCTGTAGCTGCAGATCATTTTCCAATGCAGGGTTTTCAGAGAGTTGCTCTTTGACTGATGTGCTTCCAGGAATGCAAGATGAAATGTTTTTCCATACGCAACTTATACAAGGGGGCGGCAGGACTGGTCGGCCACACGATGCTGGTCGGACTGCTCCACAACTTGCAAAAAGGTGGCGTTTCACACTGCTGCTTGACCGGCCCAGGCTGCCTAACTTGGTCCAGACCTCTCACCGGCCTGAACCAACCGCCCAATGCCATCCCCTAGGGCTGTCCCACCATGACTGGCCCTAGGTGCCCATGTATGGACCCTGTGGCGGGGTCCAGACCACAAGGTGTGTCACATCAAGCCTAGGGCCCACCATGTCACACATGCTTTTCTTGACAAGATTCTCTGACTGGACAAGCTCAACACTCCCATGGACAAACAAAAAAAAACAGGAAAGTGGAACCAAATAGGGAACCCACTACCTTCACCACATATATCATCCACTGGCAGCATTAGGTCCACCATCCAGCTGTGAAGTCCTCCAAACATAGGCAATGAAATGGGCAAGAAGTGCACGGACAAGCGTGAAGCCCCCTTAAGCCTGACAGTTTTTGCAGGGTGAGTCAAAGCACATCATATTACGGCAATGCTTGACGCCCAGATAGCAAATAGATTGAGGAAGTCACAATGTTTTTCTCCATTAAACATGAAGAGAAAATTATGTCTACTTAGTGCATTATGTCACGTCAATTTTACTCAAGTCAAAATATGCTCCAAAGGCATCACAATGTGAAGCAAATCTTGTTTGACAGCATCATTAGTGTATGTATTTTGTTTAGAAACATCTGCTTTCCTATCTTTGCATGGCACATATCATCAGTTTTCAACTATATTACAAAATTGCCTTCCGGTATTTTTTATTTCATTTGACCTCTTTGCAGACAACAGGATCATTGTACTTCTGGACTGCTCACCTTGCAGGACCAACATGGGGACCGTTCGCCTCATGGTGTTGTGCATGGCTTGAGCTAGTGGGTTCGATCACAGGCATAGGATCTCAGGTGCTCTTCAACTAGGCATTACGCCACAGCAATGTGTTTTAGACCGTGACAAAAAAAGGAATTCAGATTCATATGCTACCATACGTATTATTATTGCACACAATACACCTTTCATAAGTATCTCCTGAGTATCTAACATGCTGATGATTCTCAAAGGCTTATGCAGGATCACAAGTCATGCAGTACATCATACTTCTTGCCACGGGGACTAACAATGGTGGTGGATATTTGGCACCCCCATGGGTTTTCTTGATTATGTACACTAGCTTAGCCCTCATATGGGCGTTTATCAACACATGCACCATGAATGCAGTTTCTTACTTTGGCCTTCTCTCCGTCTGGTGGCAGGTAATGCCTTCCAACTAATACCGCTGCTGTAGCACAGTGCCTTGCATTACTTGATACTCTGCAAGCTCACCATTGCCATTTTTTGGCAGGTTATTGGAGGCTTATTACTTGTGCTCTACCTTCCATTCGTAGCACCAAAAACCCAGCCTGCATCCTTTGTCTTCCTCCACTTTCAAAAGTTTCCAAACTTTGCTACGGTGCCCAGCAAAGCATACGGCATTATCCTTTCATTCCTTGTTTCTCAATACTCCTTGTTTGGCTATGATGCTGCAGCACATCTAACAGAAGAAACCAAAGGGGCAGAGATCAATGGTCCTACTGCTATTATATACAGCCTTGGCATTGTTTCAATTCTTGGGTGGGCTGTTATTCTGGCCCTAACTTTCAGCATACAGGTCTGAACACGTGTGGAAGTGTATTAGCAAGCAACAAATCCATGTGAAATACTGTATTTGCTAAAAAAAAGTTGATGTTTTCCAGGATCCACAGTATTTATATGATCCGACAAACGAGACAGCAGGAAAATTTGTACCTGCTCAAATCTTATTTGATGCATTTTATGGGCGGTACCACTCAGTATTGGGTGCTATGTTCATGCTTATCATCATATGGGGATCCTTCTTTTTTGGTGGGCTTGCAACAACTACCAGTGCTGCACGTATTGTGAGTATAAGAGTTTGGCTGGGTTAACAACCTATATACCTTTAAAAAATTGGAATATATCCAACCTTACAAATTGAGAGAATACTTGCACTTACATAACAAGAAACAAGCACGAACGAGAAAAACACTAGAAAAAGATTTGCATGTGGAAGGCTACAGGGGTAGGAAGGCAGACCTCTCATACGCACTACAAGAAACAAGCACAAACCAGGAAAACACAGAAAAAGTTTTGCAAGTGGAAGACTACAGTGGTGGGAGGGGAGACCTCTCATATGTCCTACAGCCTATGCTAATGTAAAGAAAAGTAATTTCTAAATAATGACATTAAAAAAAATAAGTAACGGCAGCCATCCCGGCTGCTTCTCCAAAAAGAGCCCATGGAAATGTGTCCTTTACCCTAATCTTGGAAGTTACTATGTGGGATTAATTACCCACCAAACGGCCGCGTATCTGGCCTCCTTGGTACATGGTTGATGTGCACCGTCCGTGGAATTGACCAGACATCACTCTATGCATACATGGCAAGATCCATCTTCGTGGAATTGACCAGAAGATATAAGTTTCGACAGATATCACTCTATACATACATGCCAACTTTCATGAACATGCACATGCGCACATGTTGCATGCCTGCACATTCATACATGCATGCAAAAGAATGAAATATGATGAATTTGAATGTGTAATTGTGCAGGTGTACGCCTTTTCTCGCGACGGAGGGATCCCTTTCTCAGAGACATGGTGCAAGCTACACCCTCGAAGGAAGGTTCCAACTAATGCAGTGTGGTTGTGCGCAGCCATATCAATCTTGATTGCCCTGCCCATCCTCAAGCTGACTGTCGTGTTCACAGCAATGAGCTCCATGTGTACCATAGGATGGGTGGGAGCCTATGCGGTCCCTTTGTTTGCGCGCATGGTAGTGCCAAGAGGGGCCTTCAAGCGTGGGCCCTTTCATCTGGGCAGGGCGAGCCGCTTGGTATGTGGGGTTGGCTTCACTTGGGTTTGCTACACATGTAGTGCCTTCATGTTGCCCACAGAGTATCCCATAGAGTTGGGAACTTTCAACTATGCCCCTGCTGCAGTGGGGTTGGTGATGACGTTCAGCTTGCTGTGGTGGTCCCTTGATGCCCGAAAGTGGTTCAAAGGACCCCTTCGGAACATTGCTCAAGAAGAGCACAACCCCAAGGCCCTAGATCATCTCCTCACTTTGTAATTTCTGATGGCTTTTACCTTAATAAATGCTTTGGTCTCAATATCTACACATGCTAGTGCTCTCTAGAGGTCCTCTCTCTCTCTCTCTCTCTCTCTCTCTCTCTCTCTCTCTCTCCAAACCCTAACAATCTCTGATATGGATGCACAAGCTGAGAAATAGGGTATTTGTAGCTTCAAAAAAATGGGACAGTAATACAGATTTTCTCAGTGGAAACCTTACAATCTTGGGCACATTTATAGAAGCTAAACATTAGATTTGATGCTTAAGCACTCATAAAGCAGAGGTGGCTAGGCTTATCAGAAATCTGAAAATAGCAAAGTAATTTTTTAAAAAAGTTGACCTGTTTAGATGTTTGGTTTAATCGAAGGCACTCACTAAGAAGCTATGATTAGTGCCTGCATCAGCAAGCCCATTAACGCTGGTGTTCTCCATATTTGAAGCCTTCAAGGTGTTTAAACAAGGCAATTAGGTAGTGGTTAAGAGTATCTTTCCATAATTGAATGCGTAAAGATGCGCGAACAAGGTAATTTAGTCAGCGTCTAGATCAACTGGTGATTAAAAGAGGTGATAAGGGTTGTGTGATTAGTCACTAATGTTGGTTTATAAATTATGATTAATCAAGCGAGCGGGGAGGTTTGATTTACCTGCTTCTTGTTCGAAGCCATGAGCGGACGGGGCCTTGCAGGATAGCGAGCTCCTCCTTTGTGTGCAGCGAGTTGAGGGTAGGCTAGAGAGAGAATGAAACTGTATACTCAAAATAGAAATGAACCGCTCTCTGAGTAAGTGCTCACACACACATAATGAATCTGAACTTCAGCTTTCCTTCTTAACCTGTGCTTCCATTCTCTCTCTAAAGTACTCATGCTTCTCTTTTTAAGGATATATGCAAAAATATTTTTTAGAGCTTTGGATGTGTTAGTTTGTTGTTTTTTATTCAGTTTGGAAGTTTATTACATTTGAAAGGACAAACCACCCTGATTTCATTAGTCTTTTGCATGATTTTGAAGCCCATAAGACTTTGATCTTGTTACATTAAGCCAAGGGGTAGCCTAGCAATTCTAATTAAGAGTGGGGCTGGGGCAGTGAACTCCATTATGTGTGGATTAAAGTAAAAAAATAATTTTTGTTCATGTATTTTAAATTTTTTCAAATTGGTAGTTTAGAAGCATGTAAAATCAACAAAAAATAATCTAAAAACTTTTAATCACTTATAAATCATTATTAATTAAGATTAGAAATCTTAATTGTCTCCATTAAGTCCAGAAAACTTTAAAAACCATGCCAAAACCATCTCTCAAGTTGGTTTGAGTTGAGAGATATAAGCCCACAGTCTTGAGTTAGGAGATGTAAGCCCACAGTCCGTGAAAAAAAAAAGATGAGTCTAGCTAGACGTGAGCCTAGAGATATGAGGCATGAGCCTAGACATGGGAGGTATGAGTCAACAAGTGTGAGTCTAGAGATAGGTATACCTAATATTGTACTAGCTAATTAAAATTATGTTGAAGACTTGTAAGGATATACCCTCTCACGTCCTTTAAGGATTTCTTGTCATACAATATGTACTAATAGCTACGATTTCTAAGGAAAATTTTAGTCCTTTGTAATTATTGGGATATTGTATACAATTATTATCCAATAACTAACTAATTATATACGAAGCCTATCATAGATCTATTTTATGTTACTCAATAATTATACTAATTATGTATAATTGTATTACAACCTTTTCTCTAAGTACAAGATTTAAATAAATTTTATAAATTATTTTAAATAAGTTAACTACAAGTTGGGACATCAACCTTAGAAGAAGAATTAAATGAAAAACTTAAATGGAAATATATTTATGAACACAAGACATGCATTGGGTCCAATCTGTCTCCCCCCATATGTAAGACCCGCGGTCTCACATATGAGTATTTCAATGATTTATTAAGGTATAAAGTAATTTGATACAATCATAAATCTTCTCATCAGAGGAGAAAAGAGAACATAGAAAGAAAAGAGAGCTTCATCCAAGGAACCTACAATTCTTACAAACCATGTTTAATCTCTCTCTCTCTCTCTCTCTCTCTCTCTCTCTCTCTCTCTCTCTCTCTCTCTTCTCTTCTCTCTCTCTCATGAAATAATTAAACCGTATAAGGAAAACAATAAGAGAATTAATACTCCCTGTAGATGTTTGCCTGTCTTGACTCCCTGTATACAAGTATAGGCCTGCAAACAACTTGCAGCCATTGTATCTCTCTAGTTTTTTATCAAAATATAGTCGAGTTGGTACTTAAATTAGGGGAATAGGCCTGGTCTACAACTCAACACATGCCGTTTCGCTAAATTCAATCGTATGCAAAAATCAACCTACTTTTTGGGGATCTTTATCATAAATATGCTATTTTTATCATAAATTTATTTTCTTTATATTTTTCTAATTGTTTAGAGATATTTATATACTCTCATCTCTAACTATAATTTTTATTGAATAAATATAATTAAATTCTCAAGAAAGTTCACTCACATAACAAATTAATACCCAATAATTAAATTCTCAAGAAAGTTCACTCACATAACAAATTAATACCCAATAATTACACTAATTGCACACCAACCCTATCATAGGCTTATTACATAAAAGTGTGTATCTAAGAAAGCTTATTTCTTTCATAAAAGTCAAATATATGAGTTAGTTCATACAAAAAAGGTGTGAGCCTATAGATACCCTATTTTAGAGAGCCAAACATAGAACCAGTGGGAGAACTTATACCATGCCAAGGGCCTTGACCGAACCCATAACCATTCTCAAGAGGCTACAAAAGAGCCAGTTATTATGGAGTCTTTGCCTTTGGAATGATTTCACCTAGACCTCGCATTGCTAGATACAGTGAAGGACTCAATGTGCGAGGTGAAAGTTAGCCTTCCATGGGTCATCATAGTCATCGTAACATTCTCTCCAAGGTGGTTGGTGATGGCTTCATTTCGTACACATTGACAAGTCCAAGCCCACCTTAGAGTGAGTATGAATATCACTCAAGATATAGCAAGCCCACCATACAACCTTCTTGTCCTTGAAAGTTCACGTGTCCCAACGATAAATTCTTTTACAACAAGAAATTTCTCAACTTGCAGAGAATTATCTGATTGGATGAATGGAACCTAAGAGAGGCGACATGACTGAACCTAAACCTGAAGAGGATGAGGATGGTCATTGTGCCACATTGAGCACTCTCTCTCCATACCTACATTGGGTACTCTCTATCCATACATGTTCAAGTCAAGAGCTTACCTTAGCCGCCTTGTCGAAGCATGTGTCGTTGGGTCTTGTTTCGAGTCACAAATGCAACTTCCCATTGTGAGTGCTGTGTTGTGTCTTGTCAGTTGTCACACACAGAAATGCTCTTTACCAAAGGAGTGACGGGAAAACTCTAGATGCCTAGATGGAGGTAAGAAGAGATGGTCCTTCGCAATGGTTCTCTCTCACAAAGGTGAGAAGCTATTGTAAGAAGAAAACCTACAATCAAACCTATCTATCATGCATCGATCAAAGCAAACAAGATTAAAAAACCTACAAGAAAGCAAGCAGGATATCTCACAAGTAAACTATTACAAAGAAATAATTGTGTCTTGCTTATTTTAAAAGACTTTTCATCCTCAATCGTTTTTGTTAGTAAGATGATTTGCTTGGGATGTCTCTAAAAAATGACATATACAAATGACTAGTTTTCACACTAGTTCAACCAAACTTAAAAATGGTCCAGTCTTTATTACTAGTTTTAAGCAATTATATGCACTAAGTCTGTAGGCTTTCCCTATTTGATATTATGTGCATGGTAAGGCTACTTTATATGTTCCAGCATCGTCTTATAAAAGATAAGTACTCGGTTGCATGGGTAAGATGGAAAAGCACCTTACAATAGGTCGGGGTGGGCAAAACCATGTTAACCAATAGAGTGGTTAACATACCCCCCTTCCTAATGGCGTGACCGTGTCCTCGTGTTACCCAAGCCGGTGGTGAAGTTATTATGGGTGGTGAAATTGTTGTCAGGAAGTAGATGGTGTGGATGGTCCAAGATATGCCATGGCGTTGGCGGGATTAAGTGGTTAGTTCGAGACCGATCCGTTGGCCAGCGGGGCGGGGCAAAGTGATGGGAAGCTTTGGGCAGCCTTGATGGTGGCAAGCATGTTGGCGAGTTGGCATGGGAAGTTATTAGCAATGTAGTGGTGCTTCATGCCAGGCCTCTTAGTTGTGGAAGTAGTGTGGACCTTTCAACATGAGGTCGTTTGTAAAAGTGGTCCGCACCCTGTGTTTGGGGGAATGAGTGGTGAGGACCCCATGAAAATAATTGGCATGGTTTGGGACATCGGGGCATGACAAGGTATTATTCTCGGATCTCATAGGGCATGATGCCTAGAGATTGGGATTCTTCGAGATGAAAACGTCAGCGAGAGTGGTGTTGGGTTGGAGGTAAAGTAGAGGTTATATGCATTACAACATTTTGGAGGTACCCGTAAGTTCGAGGGTTCTCCAGGTGATGGGTTGTACAATGCTTACACCCATTAGGAATTTTTTGGACCCAAAGAGGGCCTCTTGGATTAACTTTTAATTAGGAATGGACCAGTAGGAAGAGGGCTGGGTGCATTTTTTACTTCTTTGACCATAGGGGGCCTAGGCTTTGGTTTGCTAATGGGGCCTAATTACTACTCTTGTCCCCCTACCTCTTGGGCCCAAACTTAGAGGTCCCCCCACCTAGAATCGCACACATTAAAAACCCTAAAAATTGAAAGTTTCCCTCTCAAACCTCCCCCCAACATACTCTAGGTTTGGAAAGCTCATTTTGAACCTCTTTCTTCCTCTTCTAAGCTCTCCATTGCTGCAAAAACTCCATACCCAAAAGTGTGTTTCCCTCTCAAACCTCCCCCCAACATACTCTAGGTTTGGAAAGCTCATTTTGAACCTCTTTCTTCCTCTTCTAAGCTCTCCATTGCTGCAAAAACTCCATACCTCTCAAGCTCTCCCTCCTTGTCAAGCTCCCTCTCCCTCTTTCTTCCTTTTCTAAGCTCTCCATTGCTGCACGAACTCCATCCCTCTCTCAATCTCAATCTCCATTGCTGCACGAACTCCATCCCTCTCAATCTCTCCCTCCTTCTCAAGCTCCCTCCCTCTCAATCTCCCTCTCTCTCTCTCTCTCTCAAGCTCCTTCCCTCTCCATTGCTGTAGAAACTCTATCCCTCTTTAGTCTACTCTAGGTTCAGGAAGCCTATTCTCAAACTCTAACCCTCTTTTAAGTTAGGAACCCTATTCTCAAACTCTAACCCTCTTTTAAGCTTTCCATTGCTGCACTGAAAACCCTGAACTTTCTCTCCTCTCCACTCCTCTGTTGTAAAACAAGCTTTTCTTTTCCCTTCTTCTCTTTTCTTACCACCATGGCCTCTTCCAGTAATGTGAGAAGACCTAGGGAGAAGGTGGAAGAGCTTGTGATGCATAACACAAGAGATGAGAATGGAGTTTGGGCTCCAACAAGATTCAGGGTTGGGGCTTGGGTCTACATGCAGCTAAGCTCTAAGGGACCACATCAAGTGCGTCAAAACTGGGGAATATGCTACATCATTGGAAGGGGCGGCTACAAGGCTTCGAGCATACTAAGAAGGAAGGACTCGTTGCCATTAGTGCGACATGTGTATACCCTTGGAGACCTGTACATTCAAGGACTGGTTGCCATAATGCAACATGTGTATACCCTTGGAGACCTGTACATTCAAGGCCAACGACCAAGGTTTCCTTCAAATTGTCAATGTAACATAAACACAGCTTTAATAACATGCTAATATTAGATTTTTTGTTTCAAATTTTCTTATGATTCTCCATTTTCTTATGTCTCTGCAGATATTTTTCCCTCGTTTTCTATGCTATGCATGCATCCATTGAAGAGGCAATGTTTGTATCTCAAAGCCCAAAATCATTGAAGAGGCAATGTTTGTATCTCAAAGCCCAAAATCTCAAAGCCCAAGTGATCTTGTACAGAACAATATCTTTTTCTTTTCTCACTCATATTTTATAGATAAAAAACACCAGGCTTATTTGGCAAGCTAGAAGAGATCCCCAACCGCCCTCTTAACGATCCTGAATGGCCCAAACCTGATGCTTGGACCATCTTATGCTTAAAGTTTAAGATGGTAAGTGATATCAAGACCACTCAATTTTTCAAAGGCATCTAGATCAGTAGGGCTTAATTAGTTTTGTCCTTTACATGTTTTTGTGCACATGTTCAATTCCATGCCAATGCACCAAACAAAAACAATGTATATTTGTAAGGAGGTACGGTCTGACCTCATTCAAGGATTACTAGGAGAGGGTTGGGAGGTTAATGAGGGGTCACATCAAGGTGATGTGTACAAGTGAAATGTAGTAGATTCTACAGTGTCTTTTAGGTTCTTGAAGGCACGCTCTATTTTGTACATGCGTTTGCACTACCAAAGATGGATGCAAAAGCACAAGACATGGATCCCACTTCAAGCCTCAGAAGAAGAAATTATGCCTATTGAGGTAGCTGTGATGATGCAAAATGGATGGATTGAGCGACTAGCAGCCAGCAAGCAAGCATTGGACAGCCTAGCAAACCTGCGTCAACACTTTAGCATTTTGGGCTTTGACAATGTGGAAGAGTCAAGTTTCAAGTTGATGAGAAGAAAGGTATATCTGATTCCACTACATGTCTAGAATTAACTCTTACACTTTCTGGTTATTGTGCCACTTTCTATATTTTTACAGATTGGGAAGCGTAAGGAGGGGACAACCATGATCTCAGAATCATGGCAAATGGAGGGGCCTTGAATTTTCAGCAGCAAGGTGCATAGCCCTACCAACACATAGTAGGTATGTGGAAGAGCTTGAAGATGAACTGAGTATATGGGAAAATAGTCTTTGTTTTGATACACGTGAGGGGCAAGAGTTTCAAGATCGAGGTGAAAGCAATGACAAGCTTTCAAGTCAACGAGAATCTATCGCAGAGACAATTGCTTTGGTCAAGGAAACTATGGTTGAGACCGCGGAGCAAGCCCTAGTTCCAGAGGAGGAATTCACAACCTTACAAGACAAGCTAGAGGCTAAAAAGGATACCCTTGCTGCTGGAGTGATGGAGGAGACCAAAGCACCAAAAAAGGATGAGGCTAAGTCCTCAATTGACCTCTCCGTCCCACCAGCACTTTGGCAAAAGAAGACATTGAGCAAGAAGTAATAATCGACCTTTTACAACCTAGAAACATTTGTAATTATGTATAGGAAAATATTTTGATTTTTCCTTTGGTTGTAGAGGGTGGTTGAAATTGACGCATTTGCTGGGAGAGGCGGTAGCATAGCAGAGACCAGGCCAAGGTCCATGGACATGATGCTGCGTTGGCGCACTATCTTGGTCAACTTCCTGTGGATAGCATCGCCATTATCCACCCACAGGGACTACACCCCTCAATCTGCCGTCACTCTCTTCTTTTTGAAAGCCCTCTCTAAGGTGCTCTGTGTAGCCTCTATGGCACAGAGCACCAAATGTATAGTTCTGATTAAAAAATCCCTTGCCTTCGATGTTTTTGGTTCTGGATTTAGGGGTAAGCTTCTTGCTCGTATAGGTATAGCTAAAAGCATAGGCATAGAGGATCCTCATCAAGAAATAGCCCAATCACTCCTTGAGCACACTCTGCCCAATAACAAGAGAAGGAAGCTCAATATTGTAAGAAAGCTTTTATAAAGATGGTGTATCACTTCTTATTATGAATACAATACAATTTTTACAAACTTATTTTCATCAAGTATATCATTATTTTTTCTAGTTTGTACCATCAATGTTTTTGTGAATGCATCAGAAATGACCCTGGGAGAGCAGTGCCAGAACAGTGCGAATTTTGAGCCTGCACCGCTTCCCCAGCTTCCCCAAGCCTTCAGGAGCAATTATGATGCATTGGATGACAAATAATATGTTTTTACACATGATTAAAGGTATTTTTATCTTATAAATTACTGTTTCTCATAATCAATGTACTCAACTTGATTATAAATGCATCAAAAATGATTCTGAGTGGCTGGGGGAGCAGTGCCAGAACAGTGCGAATTTTAAGCCTGCACCGCTGCTGTAGAGCCCAAATTCGCGCTGTTGTGGCATAGCTTCCCCAACCCTCCAGGAGCAATTTTGATGTATTGGATGACAAATAATATATTTTTATACATAATTAAAGGTATTTTTATTTTATAAATTATAGTTTTTATAATTAATGTACTCAACTTTATTATAATTAATGTACTCAACTTCATTATAATTAATGTACTCAACTTCATTATAAATGCATCAGAAATGATCCTGAGTGGAACAGTGAGAATTTTGAGCCTGCACTGCCGCTCTGCAGAGCCTAAATTCGCACTGTTCTGACATAGCTTCCTCAGTCCTCCAAGAGCAATTCTGATGCATTGGATGACAAACAATGTAATTTTACACATGATTAAAGTTATTTTTATCTTATAAACTATTATTTCTCACAATTAGTGTACTCAACTTCATTATAAATGCATCAGAAGTGATCCTGAGAGAATGGCTGGGGGAGCAGATTGAAGAATTTAGAACACTCAATCTGGCAGAAACATGAGTAAACTGCGGACTCGGATGTGGCTGAATGAATCCAAGCGCTTTGTAAGCCTTGTTTTGAAATGTTGGTGGCTACACTATCCACTTGCTTAAAGCATGACAAAGTCGATGGTTGGCAGACAAAAGGGAAGGTGGACTGAAGGGAAGCATTACAGAGTGGTTACGGCTTGGGATGAAATGTTGGAATATCAAACAATGTCGACCTTGGCTTATGACATTGTTTTAACCTTTTTGGGCATCTCCGCCTCACTTGAGTAGCACGGATATAGGCCCGTTGTTTGCCTTGGAGGAAGATCCAAAGAATGGTTGGTTAAAGCACTACATTATGTGAAGATCGTCATTTGGGTGCATGGATTTGGCGGCTCCAGGGACTGTGATTGGGATGCCCATGTGATTGAGCAAGATGGAGGATTCTTCGTTGAAATCTTCTCACAAAAAGACTAGGTGTGTTGTGTGCAGATGGAAGGCTAGTAGCCCTTGTGAAGATGCAAATGTCAGAATTGTGCTTCATGGATGAAAAGAGGGCTAGATTGAGTAAGAACGAGATCAATGAATGAAGCTGAGACAAGACAACTGGATCGAAGACAAGCATGCAGAGTGTTGGTATTCGGCATGGATGTCGTGTGCACAAATGGGATTCAGTGTCGCGGCAGCGGCGGATGTGTGGTTTAGACCATTGGGTGAAATCGATGGAAGGCTTGGCTATGTGGTTAGGGGCCAGATGGACCACAAGGCAGGGAGGACTATCTGATCAAGTGTGCCAAAGTGCAAGTGGCGAAAGGATGTGAGTGAAGAGGATTGGCCGCACATCGAAAACTTGTTGCAAGAGATTGGCTACACACCGTAAACTTGCAAGGGGAAGCTAACTTGGGTTTGGTGGTGGTGTGATGATTGGACTATCCAAGCAATGTACCTACAAACAATCTTAGCTGTACCACCTCTGCCCTCCATGGGGAGCCCTCAACCGAGCCAATGGGAGACAAAATAAGCAGTAAAAGGAGGGTGAAGTGGTTACCTGCACTTATTGGTTTGTCGAGAAGACACGGACGTCGGTGTTACATATAATTAATCGTCGCTTGTCGAAATGTCGTTAGTGCACCAGAGGCTTCTTATCGACGCGGTAGTGTTGCCTTGTGGTGGGCACGATGGGTGGCTTGTCCTTACACCGACTTCGAGGTTGATGGGCTGACATCTTGGTCATCTCTTTATCGGGTTTGTCGTTTTGCCGATGGCTTTGTAAGGAAGCCGGTTGGGGGTGAGGTTGTCAATCATGCCAACTGCGGATGGTATTGAAGAACCCGATTAGATTGTGTGGGTATGCTGGTGGAGGTTTTGGTGAGGCTACTTCTTGTTGGCGAATGGCCGGGGGTTTTGTTGGTGAAGAGGACAAAGCTTGGGTGGTCGGCTATGCAGTTGGAAAGGCGGGCTTGCTTCTCAGAAGCTTTCCCTTCGTCCTCTCAATGCCTCGTTCACACACAAATTAGGGATTGCCAAAGATGAATACACAGATTGCCGCTACCTTGAGCTCCTCAAAGTTAAGTTGATTCAGCCTACATGTCACCAGAAATGCAAGTCTAGCATCCCTGTTGTGCTGCCCTCAATACTACAATCATGAAACTGTCACCATGGAGTTGTGATCAAAATCCATTGTTATTATGTGCATGTGACCTTGTGCAAGCAAGAGCTCTCTACGCAACCCTGCTTCAGAATCAGGAACTGCTAGAGCTGCATTGGATCTGTTTGCAAATTGATATAAGGCCGCTTTTAACTGTATAAGAAGCAAATTGGGTGCCACAAGCGAGAGACTAGCACATGATAGTGTAGTGGACTACCACACTATACTAGGCGTGTCAAGAGGTTGCCACAGAACAGATGTTGAAAGTGATTTACCTATTCTCTCCCTCACTGCTGCAGGTCAGGGCCTCCGACACCATCAGACATGTTTGGACATTAGGATGAGAGGTGGGGAGGAGGAGCCAAGAGCCAGGCCATGGTTCAAGTCGAGGGAAGAAGAGCTGGCGGGCTGGCCCTAGAGAAGAGAGAGGGCGGTGGCGGATCTGGAGGAGAGGCGCACACAGTGGCACGAAGGCGACGGGGGGCGAAGGAGAAGATGAGGCGGAGGCGGAGGCGGAGAGGGGGGGCGTTCGATCTGCGAAGGAGGAGGGGTGGGGTGCCACGCGTGCAGGCACCGTTTGTTGGGTTTTTTTTCAAGAATTAAATTAATTACTTAATTAAAGAAATAAAAGTGTCCTTTTTCTTTCTCTTAAAAATTTTTCCCAATAATCTGGAGTTCAAAAAAACTCGTACAAGAATATTCTTCGCAAAAGAATATTCTTCATACAAGTACAAGGTCAAACAAGGTAGATGCCTAAAAAAGCAAAAGGGAGTGGGGAGAAGCTTTTTGAGAAGCTAAGAGCTTGCATTTTAGCTCAGGAATCCCAACCCTTGTTTTGCACCTAGAAGTCCAATTTTGGTCATCTAGGGGTCCAAAGACCGTCTCAATAAGCGCTACACTTCTAAATTACTTGCACCAAACAATGGATTTCTTGTAATTATGTTTTCTATGAAATATTAATGCAATTTTAAGTTTGACCTCTGTCACCCAAATATCTCAAAGTGATGCGTAACTTTCAGACTAAGGGGTCCCATATGCTAGAAACCTGAGAGAAAAGGGAGCTCCTTAATTAACTAAGAGACTTACAAGAACAAGATCAAAAGAGGATCAAAAGAGGAAAGAGTAGTTAGTCTAGGAGGTCAAAGCTTACCCCTATATATGCATATGTATGATTTAGACCTTAAAGCCAGCCTTACAAAGCCATTGAGACCTATGCCACACATTTTGGATTTTTTGCTTTTTTAAACGTATTATTAATATATTATTATTATTATTATTATTATTATTATTATTATTATTATTTAAGTTTTATATTTATTAAAAAAATAAAAGCAAGAAAAATTAAAAAATTTAAGAGAAAAAGAGGAGTTTTTAATAATAAGATTGCTAGTATTATATATATACGTATATATATTAAAAAATAAAAAAGCAAGTGGATAAAGAAAAAAGAAAAGCAAGGGGGTTTCTTCTTCTTCGTCTTCTTAATATTAGATTTAAAGAAACAACAGAGGGCTCTCTTTTTTTAATTGTTAATTAAAATAAGAAACATAAGAAAAAAAAATGGAAAATAAAAAGTTTTTTTTTAAAGAGGAGGAGTTGCTTTTAAAAAAGGAATAAAATAAAAAACAGTACAAAAGAGGAAAAATAAAACGAAGGAGGAGAGCTTTTTTTTTTAAAGACAAGTCAAGAAAAGAAAAGAAAAAGTAAAAAAGAGAAAACAAAAAGGGGGTTTTTAACAAAAATAAAATAAAATAAAAAGGGAAATGTTATATATGCAGGGATCCGTGTGTGCATGTACAACGTGCGAGGTCACGTGCAGGTGAAAATGTGTGTATGCGCACATGAGCACGTGTGTGCATGTGCACGTGCAAGTGTATGGGGTGCACATGTGTGAATGTGCATGTGTGAAAATGTGTGGGGAGGGTGCATGTGCGTGTATATGTATATGCAGATGTGAGTGTGGGTGCAATGCGGGCATATATGCAAATGTGAGTGCGAGTACAGTGTATGTAGGTGGGTGTGCACATGCAAATGTGAATGTGGGTGCCAATATGCAGGGGTGCATGTGGGAAGGCCTACACATATGTGAATATGACATGCATGAGTGGATATGTACGTGTGAATGTAAAGATAAGTGCACGTGTGAGCAGGGTTAAGTGTATGCATGTGCAAATGTAAGTGAAGAGGCAATTGTGTAAGGGTATGTGCATGTGTAAATAGGACTATGAGGCAAAATCATGTGTGCTCGTGTGTGTGCATGCAAGTGTGTGGGGTGCACATGTGCACATGATGGCGTGAAGGTGTGTGCATGTGTACAAAGTGCACATGTGGGTGAATGGGGTGCATTTACCGTGCGCATATGCGGTGTACGTGTGAATGTAAATGCGTATGCACGTGGGTGTAAATGAGTGTACACATGCAAATGGGTGGATGTAAGTATGTGCGATATTATAGTGAATGTGTAAATGAAAGTGCACGAGCGGGTGAATGTGCAAGTGAATATGCACGCGCGGGGTATAGGCACGTGCACGTGTAGATGTAAACATGAAATATAAACGGGGGTGCACGTACGCAAGCAAAAGTGTGTGAATATAATGGTGTGTGCACGTGCATGGATAAAGATGTGATGTGTGTGAGAGTTGATGCATGCATATGCAAATGGGAAGCACACAAACCCTTCAATATACAAATTATCATGCTTGGATCCTTAATCTGTGAATAGGGCAATACTCCTCTTGATTAGTCGATTACATCCATACAGATGGATCTTGGAGAGGATGAAGATTGGAAAGGTGATTTTGCAAGGAGAAGGGTGGTTTTTTAGTTTGACAGAGGTGGTTTTTGTTCCAAAGTTGAAATAAAAGCATTGCCCTTGATCCACTTTTGCATCCAATGGCTCACAATTCTTCCATAAACCATCTAACCTTTGCCTAAAGGTTTTTGTCCTTTTCTTCTCTTTGCCCAAAGGTTTTTAAGAGGCTCTTCCTTTTCCCCAAATCAATAGTACCTTTGCTGTAGGCTTTTGCAAGCCTACCTCTTCCCGTCCAAATTTTTTTTGCTTGCTTTGTAAGTTAAAACAATTCAAATTTTCTAAAGTTTAGGCATACCTTTGGATTTTTGAATTGCTTGAACAATACATTTTGATTAAAAACCTTGAAGATATGTCCTTTGTACTTGCCCAATCTCTGATACCATTGTAACCAGATCTTTCTCAAGTATTATCAAGGTTAATAATCCAACTGAAAAAGAAGAACCGCTTTAAAATAACACATAAAAATAAAAGCATGAATGCATACGTAGAAAATACTCAAGACAAAGACAAAAGCATTGGGTGCAATCTCCCCCCGACGTGTGTGGTTCCTTCTCCCACATGACGTATTTAATCATATATTATTTCCAAATATAGCCCTTGGAGTCAATAATAGTAGATTTTTTTCAAAGTTGGGGTTTTTGCTTTGCATATAAATAATTTGGCCCAAGTTCCTAAGGTTTACAAATAAAATCTTTGCCCAATAACTAATACCAATGGACATACGCCCACATATTTCTTGTACACACACACACACACACACATGCGTATATTTCGTGCAACACACACACACATTACGACTAACGCAATATTAACTCATGCAACACATGCACATTGTGACACACATAATAAGAGCACTCGTGCAATCGTATGTACATTGCGACACACACACATTGTGGCACACAATTTTAGCTCGTGTGCAAAAACACATGCACATTGCGACACACATAATTTTAGCTCATGTAACACATGCACATTGTGACTAACACAATAAGAGAGCTTGGGCAACATATGCACATTACGACTAATGCAATAAAAGCTCGTGCAACACATGCACTTGTGCGACACACACACTTATCTCATCATGGGTTGCACTCAAAATAATCATTAGAAAATTGAAACACAATAAATAAAAGTTAAAATTCAATTCAAATAAAATAGTAAAATTTGCTCCCGCGATAGTATACATGAGCTAGGTTTCAAGGGTTACCATGCATGCACTCAATAGGCGAGGATGGAGAATTGTTTGCCTATCCAACGATGGCATCCAGACAGGTTAGTTAGTGGTATGCATGAGCAAGGTTTCAAGGGTTAGTGGTATGCATGAGCAAGGTTTCAAGGGTTACTGTGCGTGCACTCAATGGTCGAGGACGGAGAATTGCTTGCCCATCCAACGATGACGTGAGGCCAACTTTGCTGTTGGTACGTTTGATGGAGCTATGTCTTTCTAGTTTCAGCTTGCGACTTGGTGTTGCGATGTGGTGCACATATTAGGTGTTGTGGGGTCATGGTGATCCTTTTGAGCCCTGGGGTAACTCGACGGTGCCATAGAAATGTGTGCACAGTTCTCTTTGTGGTTTGGCAACATCGGTGGCTCTTCTTCTATAGACAAGGATGGGAGGGCCACTACACATGGGCAACGTGTTACCTCTTGCTGCTCAAAGTCCAGCTAGTGTTGGCAACACAAGAGTTGAGGTGAAAGAAACTAGTGTCCATTCCTGCTTAAGCTTTGGAGTTGGTGCATCGTAGGCATGTTTTTGGGTTTCCACACCCACTTGGATTTGACATTCGAGGGTGTGTTTGTGGAGGTCTGAGGCACATGTTTCTTTAATCTTGACACCCATATGTGGGGGTTTCTTTCGTAGAATCCTTCTGGGTATTGAGGCCATTGTTTGGATCTTTTTGGCTTCCGTGGTTGTGCAGATGGTGAGGTTTTTGGGACCTAGACAGACAGGTTCCCTTTCTAGAAACCCTGGGTTTCTAGCAACTTGAAAAGGATCCAGTGGGACTTGGGGTTTGGGTAAAACTCTATTGCTTAGGTTTTCTTCTTGGTAGATCTCCGCTGACGATTGGGCTTTGGGCTAAATGGTGGATGCCCTCTGTCCTTACATAGGCATCATACTTTCCCTATCTATATTCTTGTGTAACCATTCTTTTTGGTGACCTCCTTGAAGGGTTACTGAGGTTGTGGTTTAGGGGGTGGTCTTCGTACCTCAGTGAGGTTTAGGATATCCATGGTTTGAGGGGGTGGCCGTGCCATCGCAACAAGGCGAGATGTTTGTTTAGGGTTAGAGATTACCTAAGGTGGCGATTTTTGTAAGTGGAGGATCAAGCTTTGGATGTTGATATGTTCAAGGTGCCTCATCTACCAAGGGTATGGTAACCATTCCAAAGGGGAGCTCGAGCATTGTGGTGCTTCTTTGCAAGCTAACGATGCAATCCTTGTCCATGATCCATCCCCTCCTGAGGATAATTCTTTTTTTCAATGTACATACTACGAGGGTCACATAAAACTTGCATGATGTATGTTTAGATCCAATAAGAAAAAATTATTTCAAAATAGTTAACGGTCATAGATTGGAAATTATTTATTGCGATAATGGTTGTTGTAGATGGTGGGTGGCCTAATGAGGTTTATGTCTCCCAAGATAAAACATTGTGGCTAGCCCTAGTGTGAACCAAGGCGGGCCAAGTAACTAGGTGTCCTTTCTTGGGGAGCTCTAGCTCAAGGTGGGGATTCCACTTTTGGTTCTATTTTGAATGCGTCGAGTACGAATAGGCATGTGATTTCAACACCATCCAATCATGCAAGCCTAAAGGTCTTAATATTTCCATCTTGTAGAATGCCTAAGGGTTTGATGGTGTTCCCATTTCCAAGCTTTACCATGAGGCTCATGCCTATAAGTGGTGGGCTTTCCTAGGCCTCCCAGCAATCCTTTGTGATTATGTTGACAATCCAAGATTACATAGACCATCAATCCTTTATAAACGATGGGTAACACGACGTTTATTTCATCACTTTTGAAGTAGTGTCATAGCTTGTTCATGGGCACTTTCATGTGTCCTTTTGCCTTGGGTATGTAAGGAGAACGCTAACTATGGCATGACTCATTCTTCTCCTCTTCAAGTTTAGGTTCAACTATGTGGGCTCTTTAATTCCCATTCATCTAGTCTGATAAGTCTCTCCAAAGTTGTGAATTTTCTTGTGAAAGAGAACATATCAGGACTCAAACTTTCGAGGATAAGAAGGTTGTGAGGCTTGCTATGTCCCTCATGCATGCTCACTTCACTTGTACTCACTCAAAGTATCCAGTCTGATAAGTCTCTCCAAAGTTGTAAATTTTCTTGTAAAAGAGAACTTATCAAGACTCAAACTTTCGAGGATAAGAAGGTTGTGAGGCTTGTTATGTCCCTCATGCATGCTCACTTAACTTGTACTCACTCAAAGTGATAAGTCTCTCCAAAGTTACAAATTTTCTTGTAAAAGAGAACTTATCCAGGACTTAAACTTTCAAGGATAAGAAGGTTATGAGAGGCTTGATATGTCCCTCATGCATGCTCGCTTAACTTATACTCACTTGAAGGTGGGCTAGACCTGCTAATGTGTAGGGGATGTGAATTGATCCTTCCCTAGGAAGCAATGCCTTTGATGGAGTCAAAATGAAATTGTCACCTACTATCACATCAAAGAAATTGTCACCTAATATCACATTATAGAAAATAATGTGGTGACTATAATGACCCATGGAAAACAAAATTTCACTTACACTGAGTCCTCCTTTATTGCATCTAGCAATGTGGAGTTTGGTCAGCTTGACTCTCTTCATGGCCTCTTAAGAGAATGGTTATAGTTTTGATCAAGGCCTTTGGCATTCTTTGAGGTTTCCTTATTGGTTCTATGATTGGCTTTAGGATGGGATCAAGGATTGGCTTAGGAAAAGGGTTAATGGTTTGTACTCCACCACTACCTCATCAAGAATTATCTCTCATTCAGCCTCCTACACCTTCCTCAAAAGCTCTCGGGCTTGTGCTCTTTCTCCAACAGGGGGTTGGGTACTCCTTGAATTTCTTTGAAAGGTTTGTGTAGTCAATGAGTTTGTTTTCTTTGGGAAGAGTTAGTTTGAATAGGAGATCGGTCATTGTCAGCTGCCTCCACGAGGGAGGTAGCTTCAGAGATATTATCAGAACCACTTTTAATGATCATGATGTCGTTGCCCTTCACAGAACTGATCGTTGTTATGGCTCACCCTAAAACACATCCAAAAAGAGATTACCTAGTGAACCGCAATTATCGGAGGATCTTTCCAATGGCCGAGCTCGTAAGGTCTCCAAGCTCTACAACTCCTTGAGAAGCAATTCCACCACGTCTCCCGCCGTGAGCGTTATCACACCGCCGCGTTGGACTATGGGTCCTCGTCCCTCCTCTCATCTCACTTCACTCACACACACACTCACTAGCATGCATTAGGGAGAGAGATTAGCAAGAGGATTAGCAAAAGCAAGACTCAATTGCACAATGGGAGAGTATGTTGTATTATGAGAGAAATTCACTTATATACATGGCCATAAGTGTTCACACTCACTCAAACTGTGGCCGGTCGGGCACTTTAGGCTCATAAGAGGCCTAATGCTATTACAATGACTACTCTCATAATATATCCATGAAGTACATCACTTAGGAATTCATCCTAACTTGCTACCACACGCTCTTGAAGCGGGAATCGCCATAAATACTCCGTCACACACCATTACGGGCGCCCGTCCAAGTTATAGCTTTGGACACTGTTGCTTCTTCATATCTTGAATGTATGACCCTTTGGTGTATCTACCGTGACTCCTTAATGTAAGATAATGGTGGTAGGTCTTGTTAATCCTAGAATTGGATTAACATTCTCCCCTTTCGATGACGATCGCATCCATGTGACCGCATTGAAGACCTTTGTGTGGGGAGATTAAACAAGCTTTGTCGATGGCTTTGATGTTGAATGGCATTCAATGGTCTTTGTTCCTCCGGAAGGAATAAGAAAAGCTAGTTAATAAATGAAGAGGTTAGTGGTGTATTGGGAATTCCTAATGGGGTGGGGGGTTTTTGCGAATAATTGTATTTTTATATTTGTGTGAGCCCTTTTTTTCTTTTCTTTTCTTTTCTTTTTTGGCTCACTTTGTTTTTGGCAATCATCGGCAAGGTTACATGTGATTTTTGTTAGTGGGTGGGGACACTAAGAGATGTTAATAATGGGAGAGAGAGAGAAGGATCCGGAGGAACGTAGACTTATTCATCAGAATGAGATGATGATTCTCAATTCCTCATTTGATTCATTGAAGCGACATTCATCATTTGAAGTAATTGGCTTGTGATGATGTCCCTTTGTGTGGTAGGATTCTTGTCAAATGTTGTTGAGAAGGATCTGATCTTGTCTTCTTCTATCCATGTGATTTTTATGTTTTTATGTATATTTAAGTGCTCTTATGAAGCAGATGTACATGAAGTACAAGAATTCAGTCATATAGACTCTTATTGAACTGCTATGTGTTGAAGTAGCCACTTGTTTGGTGACAATTGAAAGAATTATGTCGACTTGCAAGGCTAATATAGAGATCTTCACTAGGGATTGAAAATCATTGAGTTGTGAAGATGGTGCCATCGTTTGGAGAGGTTTGTGATTTGAAGAAAAATTCTATTAAATTTACAGCAATGTGATGAGCTATGGTGGATCAAATGCTAGAATCAACGTCATTAGAAAAGAGATTAGATGATAATTAAGATGTGATTAGTGAGCAATTAACTGATAACTTAATGTAGGTATGGATAATCAAAAACCAGCAAATTCTCATTAGGACAATGCCTCAATTTATAGAGTTTACATCCAAGCATCCAATCCCACTGATTTCTCCTTGATTCACTCCACCTCTTTTGCTTGATTCTCTCCACCTCTTCCCAGAATATCTCCACACCTCTTTCTCCTTGATTCTCTCCACTTCTTCCCAGAATATCTCCACACTTCCTAAATCTCCTCATGCTACCCTTTATTATCTCCCAGTAGATACTTCTCACCTTTTCACAGCTTCTCTCACATTTACAGATTCTCTTTTACAGCCTCTTGCTAAGGGCTTGTTCCCGCACACACCCTATTCACTTGCATATTTCAACACCTCCCCTCAAGTGAATACTCCTAGCACACCTAGACCCTATACCAAGTTTCCCTCTTACTTGATAGCCCACGACTAGTGCCTACTAGCACACCTCCCCTCAAGTGAATAATCCTAGCACACCTGGACCCTATACCAAGTTTCCTTCTTACTTGATAGTCCGTGAGACCAGTGCCTCAAGTCCCTAAACTCATAGTCCTTGACACACTCTCTATCTATGTGTCCAAGGCTACTACAAGTGCCCGTGACCTTGACTAAAGTGCTCACACATACAGCTACCACATGGCCTACATCATTGGTGGCTCAGAGGTGGTTTTACTATGTTGGGACAGGTTACATTGGAATGTGGGGTCTCTCTCTCTCTCTCTCTCTCTCTCTCTCTCTCTCTCTCTCTCTCTCTCTCTCTCTCTCTCTCTCTCTCTCAGAGATTTTCACATGGCTCCTCGCTTCTTGGAGCCTCACATCTTCTCTTGTCTTTAGTCTTCTTGTCGTGGGCAGCTTCTCTTCATGCGTCCATGTCTTCCTCTTCTTTCAATCTTCTTGTTGTGGCAGCTTCTCTTCACGCGTCCATGTCTTCCTTCAATGCTTCCTCTAGCTCTTCTTCTCGGTGTTGATCTTCCTCTTGGAAAGAGATGTTCTTCTTCTTTCATGGCTAGGGCCATGAGCTTGACCGTCAATTCTTGCTCCATGTGAGCAACATGTTTTAATGTATTGTTGATAGTTATTTTGGGCTTTTGATGTTTATCTTGTGTCATTATGCAATGCAAACCCAAATCTATGTAGGAGGTCTTGCCTCTTGCCTTATTCTAGACAAGGGTAGCGTCTGATCCCATTTTTACAATGATGTAATGTGCCCAATACATAATACATATAGCATTCATTCTTATGCACATTCCCAAATGCAACTCTTGCTGTGTGAATAACTTGGATTTGTGTGTGGGTTAAATGCAAGATGATGATTACCACAAATTTATCAGCATAATTTTACCAAAAATTACATTAAATCAAGGGTAACAAATCTGTACGGAATGGTTGGAGTATCAAACCATCTGTACGGAATGGTTGGAGTATCAAACCATCTCCGAATTGCAATCTGAAGTTATAGGGATCTGTATCAGATACTTAATGGTTAATTTGAACCCTCAATTGTACCAAAATATAGTGATTAGTACTAATCTGTATCAGATACCTAATGGTTAATTTGAACCCTCAATTGTACCAAAATATAGTGATTAGTACTAATTAATCATTGATTAGCAAATTAATCCTCTATTTTGTGTGCAAAAAATAGAGTATGCGGGGAGTCCAGATCTGAGGCCTTAGAGTTCAAATGAGCTCAAATCCTTTCAAGGCCATCAATAGAAATTAGTCTAGTGGAGGATTAAGCCAAGAAACACAAGATTTGACCAAACATTGAATGCTTAATCTCTATTTTACCAAAGTTACCTGCTGTCTGCTATCTGCAGATTTAATGAAGAGCTTGGATCTCATTGTAGACTTGATCAAATCAAAATCTGTCTTCACGAGCTTGTAGAGCACCCTTGAAAACCCCTAGGGCCAAGAGGAATTAGAGCCATTGCATCTAGTGAAGAAGAAATCTCATTTTTCCCTCAGAAAATAGGTGCCTGCAAAAACGCGTAGAACTGCAGCAACACGTGGCGGTTTGATGCATTGATTTGATGAGCTGAATGGTGGGGAGGCTAGCTATGCTTGCCTAGAAGCTTTTGCCCTAATGTTACTCTTGGAGGGAGATCAAGCCCCTCCACTAGCTGGGGGTACAGAGAGCTTGTTGAAAATAACTAAAAAATGATTATTTTTTAATCATCTACTAATCCTAATTAGCAAGATAATGGGCTCATAAATTTGATGGATTCTAGGCTAGGCTCTGATACCATGTTAAATTTGCAGCAATGTGATGAGCTATGGTGGATCAAATGCTAGAATCAACATCATTAGAAAAGAGATTAGATGATAATTAAGATGTGATTAGTGAGCAATTAATTGATAGCTTAATGTAGGTATGGATAATCAAAAACCAGCAAATTCTCATTAGGACAATGCCTCAATTTATAGAGTTTACATCCAAGCATCCAATCCCACTGATTTCTCCTTGATTCACTCCACCTCTTTTGCTTGATTCTCTCCACCTCTTCCCGGAATATCTCCACACCTCTTTCTCCTTGATTCTCTCCACCTCTTCCCAGAATATCTTCACACCTCCTAAATCTCCTCATGCTACCCTTTATTCTCTCCCAGTAGATACTTCTCACCTTTTCACAGCTTCTCTCACATTTACAGATTCTCTTTTACAGCCTCTTGCTAAGGGCATGTTCCCGCACACACCCTATTCACTTGTATATTTCAACAAATTCCAGGCGATGTTGTACCATTGACCAGGCTTTTGCCCACCATGGCTCCCCCATCCAGAGATGTACTTGGAAGTTGATGGTGAGGCTTTGGTGGTGCAAATGTTCTCCAGTGCATGAGTATGGATATGTACTCATGGAGCAGCTGCTACATTAATGTAGCCAAAATAATAGTGAGCAATAAGCTTAACAAATATATAGTGGCTAATGTTGCGTGATATGGCTTAATCCGTGATGGGGCTTAAATCGTGAAAGTGCAGGTTCTTAAGCCGTGAGATGGAACTCCTTGAATTGTAATTCCGTGAATTTACAGATTTTGACCCTTTTTTATTTATTTTATGGGTCATCTATGTCATGATTTGCAAGCAACAGCTTCTTATGTGCTCATTTCTTACTTCCAGAGGGGTGACAAGAGCATTGTTATTCTATTATTGATGTGCTCCTAAGTCTCCATATTGCTTCTTGAATTTGTTTTGCTGAAATAATGTTGAGGTAGTAGGGAAGACTGCTGATTGTTTGCTTGAACAGAAAAGCTCTTGTGTTGGTGTTGAATGCACAAGAGTGGTTGAGTTTTTTGCTTTGCTGTTTCTTGGGCCTCCATTCTTGTCGAACTATAGGTGAAGTTGGCAACCGTATGATGAAATTACCATCATGGTATCCTTGTGGTTGAAGCACATGCACAGGGACCCATCTTTGATGAACACTGTAATTTGGTCGATGTGCTTGTTGGTGTTGAGGCTTTCTTCTTTGTGCAAGCTTAGGGGACTTTGTGATCGCTTGGGTACCCAAGATTTGGTATTTCTTTAGTAGTACTCTTGTGCTTGCAGCAATGTTTTTGGTATCCACACTTGTTACATTGGTGGAGTTCTTTGAGGAACTCGCATAGACTTTTGTGGACGGTGTTGTGGAGTACTCTTCTTCTTTCTTGTCTTTTGAGTGCTTCGTTGAGGAAGAGGTTTTGACTGTCGAGGCACCCAAATTTGACTGGCACCTTCATAGTAGCCTTGAGCTACAAGTAGCTGCTTCTCCACCCACATTTTGATACTATTAAGATATCGTGATTGTGGGAGTCTTGGTGGAGTTTTCTGTAGGGTTGATGTGGAAGGTTTGGGGCCCTCCTTGACTTTGGCTGGTGCTAAGGCTATGAGTTTAGGGATGATTTTAGGTTGTTCCAATGACACCTAAATGTCTATTGTCACGATGTTATGACTAGCTCGAGGGCTAATCGATGCGCGTTTGCACTGAACATCATTGCCTGTAGGGAAATCCAACCATACCATGATAGAATCTTCCAAAGGAACCATGGGTGTTTCGGTTATTGTTTCAATTTCAGATCCTATGTCTGTTTCATATTCCCATTCACTTTCATCCTCTGTTTGGGTCTCAACTTTTTCATCAAGAGTATCGAATGCGTATACTGGCACACTTGGCCCTCTGACAATTCTTGATGAGGGCTGTTTGGAAACTTGTGAATCCTCACAGTCATATTTTATGGAGTTCATTATGTCCTTGTATAACTCAGGTTGAGCCATTAAAGATGCAAGTGCTGATGTGATGCTAGCTTTATCATGAAAGAAGAGCATTCCTCCGAATGAGGTATTGAGAGATTGTTCTAATCTTGTAAGGGAATTATCAAATTCCTCACGTGCTTTCTCAAGCCTATAGTTCGTACAATCTGTCTCAAATGACTCTTTTGTAGAGAGTATATCTTCCTCTTGAAAGAGAAAGCGGTCCACTTCTAGGCTTTGAATCTTGGTTGCTCTTTTAGGATTGGCATTATGAGCCTCAATCACAACCGATGACCCTATAAGACATTTAACCAAGCTAAGCATGCTCTCCTGAGTTTGCTTTTTGTGTTCCGCATATGTCATGTGATCATTATTATCCATTTGGGGTGGTTAGGTGGATTCTAGTTTCTTGATTGGTCTCTCTGATGCACTGAGCGAAGAGTAAGAACTTGTTTCATCCTCACTTAGTGATGTACTAGAACTTGTTTCATTCTATGACTTTCTTTGGTTTGTCAGTTTTTCATTATGTTTACCCATGTGATGAGATTGAATTTTCTTTTGGGTTTTTGTATTCTGTGTTGCACATATGGGTGTTGTGGTTTGTGTTATGGCTTTTGAGGTGGATGCTTTTGCATCTTGTATAGCTTTTGGCTCTTTTGTGTTTATGTCCCCTTTTGGGTATTTGTCCTCTACAGACTTCTTTTCCCTGTCTTTTACTTCGACCTTGGTTTCGATAGTTTTTGTCCCTTGTCTTTCTTAGGTGTTTAGAAGGTTTTGTTTTCTCTTTTAGGTTCTGTTTTAAAGCATGTTCTTCTACCCATGTTGAGCTATTGTCTTTTGCTTTCCTTTTGACTGTTTCTCGTGCCTTGGCTTGTAAGCTTGTAAGCACATTCAATGGTACTATGGACAATTGCCCGTTTTGTACACTTAAGATGTTAAGAGTTGTATTTTGTGAGACAAGTTGCAGTGAAGCAACTCATCTTGGGCAATCTTGGAACATGTGATCAATGCCACATCGTTCACACATGGGTCACAAGGTGTCAGTGACTATGGGCATCGAAGTATTCCAAACTGTGCAATGTGCCACCTTGTGAGGTCCACGACAATAGAAACATTGAAGTGTCCGATTAACTGCTTCCTGAGTAGTTTCTACCCTTTGGATTGTTTTTGTGTGGTTAACGAGAGATGGAGGTTTTAAGTCCATTGTGGATGAAGCAGGACACTTTTTAGTATCATGGTCAAAGGTTTTATAATGTATGCAGTATAGAAGGACAGGTACCTTTTATGCACAATGAGGATTGGGATGGTCGTAGTGATTGCACTTAACACAAGGCATCTCATTCCTCTCTTAGAGATGTTGGCTGTAAGGTTTTAAGCAAGGCTGCATAAAATTCTGGGAATGTTAATTCCAAGATCAATCTTTCTTTTGCCATTGCTTCACTTGGTTTAGATGAGGAACCCCTCATAGCATGGTCATCTTCTAGCATGTTGCCATCTAAACGTATTGCTTCTTTACAACATTGATCGAATGTTTTCGGATTGGTTACAATGATCAAGTTGTGTAAACTGTTATTCTTTAAGCCCATCATGAAACATCTCTTCAATTGAACATCATTTAATTTTTCCCATGACTCACAAAACGTGAGTCCAAGAGTTTTATCCTAAGGATAAAATCTCTAATGGATTCATTAGGTTGACGCTCAATCGAATAGAGTTCCGTTGCTGCACTCCGCCGATCACCTTGTTTAGGAAAGCCATGTATAAAGGCTGATTTCAAGGTTTTGAAGTTGGTCTTGATCGTAGGCATCAATGTGATAAACCATTGACTAGCTTTTCCTTCTAAAAGCATAAGTTCAATGCATGTATCTTAGTGGAGCAGTTGGGATTTCCAAAGGCTTCACATCTCTGTTCAAACATCTAAATGAATTGAACATGGTCTGTTGTTCCATCATATTTGCCCATAATTTTGGAAATTTGTACGGCCATATTTCTATATGAGTCCCTGAGGCTGTATGTGAGTGCTCTTGTTGGAAGAGACTCAGTGAGTCCTTGGGCCACTCCCCTTCCTAGACTAGTTAGTATATCCAAGGTGTGGGCATTAAGAAAAGGGTTGGTTCTTATAGGGTTTGTGGGAACATTAGGCAAGGGACCAAAGCGTGGGATCAAGGTGCTAAAGGGCATAAAACCCGATGACACGCTTGTTATAGGCATGGCCAATGACATTGGGAGGTGAATTTGCGGCATAGATCTCAATGGCTCGAAGATATCAGTCATTGGATTCAGTCCTTGTGTGATCCCTGGCAATACCTCTATCGTGGCCATGTCAGAGTGCCTAAATGCTCCTTAATGAGCAATCACAGTCTTTTTTCTTTTCTTCTCTTTCTTTTTCTCTTTTTATATTCTCCCATAGCCCGTTAGAGCCTCAAGAGGCTTGGCATACTTTTCGTTAAGTCAAACGGGTGTCCGTTCGCCCCAATTAGCTTAGGCGCTATATGCACATGAACGACTTGAGATATTTTTTCAGAAAAAGCGTATGCTAGGAACTTCCCAGATGGAAGAGGAGGTCCTAAAATCTATTTTCCATCACTGTCTCGAGACAAAAAAAAATGAGAATTTTTTCCTTGTTTCACAGCATGTTTTTGAGGGTGTTCCAGAAAGAATTTTGAAAAACTATGTATGAGGGAGTTGTAGTATTTTTGGAGTACTACAACTTTGTTTTCCCGAGTCGTCCGTGATTTTGTCGTTTAGACCCTCAAAAAGTAGCCCAAATATGGATTGTCATCGTTTTCGTGCTATTTTTTGCGATTTTTCGTGGTCTTTGGGCTATTTTTTGCCTCGATTTTCAGGTCGAATTTTGAGGCTGCTAGTCAGAGGCCAAAATGGTCGATTTTGACTTCAAACGGCCAAGTCCAGAGTCGAAGAGCTCGATGTCAGCTTTTCAATGAGCCCTAAAGCACCTTCATTAGATATACAGTTTGGTAGATACGGGCCTCCAAACAAGGGTGTTTTCTAGAGTCTTTTTTTTTCACGACGGCCGCGGACCTTTTCACGGCAAACCATTTTACGACCTACACTTTCATGGCCTGCACTTTTATGGCGAAACGTTTCATGGCCTGTACTTTCACGATAAACCGTTTCATGGCCTACACTTTCACGGTCAGAATTTCTCACAGTCGAAATTTTTGTTCATCACCGACAGACTTTTTTTCGTTCATGGCCGGATTTCCGTTTCACGGACGGAATTTTTTCCGTTCACGGTCGGATTTTTGTATCACGGACGGAATTTTTTCCATTTCACGGACGAACTTTTTTCCGTTCACAGGCCGAATTTTTTTTTTTAGTCTAGTGGGAAATACGAATTTTCCTTTTTTGGGGGGGGGGGATATTTTTTGAATTTAAAATGAAAGGGATATAGACATTCTCCCAAAAGATAAGTGGGAATCAAAAGAGTCAACCTTTTGACACCCCTTACACCCTTCATAAATGACCCCCTAAATGGACAAATTGACAACTCATGAGCATCTACTCATTGAATGCTCATTATCCTTACTGAGTTATGTAAAAAAGTGATTAAGTATTAATCCAAGATTAATTCTTTCACTAATCTTTTTCTCTTTTACACTAATCAAGGACTCTAATTAATCCCTAATTAATTCACACAATTGAGAACATCATTGGATAGAGCAAGTAAAAACTAATCTTTGTGCATCAATAATTGTGTAAATTAATCTAAATTAGAAGATTAATTAGACTCTTAATTATAGTCTCCTCTTTAAGGCAAAATTAAGCAAAGAGAGTCAAATTTCTCCAATTGATGTAAAAATTAATGTGATTAGGTGTTTTGATGCATCTAGATGCTTTCAAAACACTCAAAAACCTCAATTTTGACTACTCTCACAGGATCAATTTAGACCCCAATTAACACATTTTCTAATTTTTTGGCCTCTTGAACAAGATCACCCTTAATGACAAAAACCAGTCCATTAAGAGAAATTAGTCAAATTCAAGGGTTTTAAGAAAATTTTTAAGATATTAAGCTACTCCTAATGCTTGCTAACACTCTAATCCAAACAATTTCAACAAAAAACACAAAATTAAATTCAAATTAATGATCTTAGATCTATGCTTAAACTAAAGAGAGCTAACATTCACTAAGAATTGCATTCTCGTGCATTGTTTGATGCAATGGATGCAAACTAAGCTAATACAACTATGCCCAAGCCCTAAGAATATGAAAAAAAAATATTCTTTTTAAAAACAACAAAGAGAGCTATTCTACACCAAATCTCACTCCAAATCACCATCAAATCCACATCTTTTTCATGGGGAACCATTAATCAAGATAATGGGCAATGGGTTATGTGTAGATTAGAGGCAAAACGATGGAAAAAGCCAAGGGATGGCTCCCCAAGAGCGGCGCAAAAAATGTTATGGCTCACTCTAACCCTCCTTGAAACACATCCAAAAAGAGATTACGTGGTGAACCGCAACTGTCGTGAGGATCTTTCCAATGGCCGAGCTCATAACCCTTGAGGTCTCCAAGCTCTACAACTCCTTGAGAAGCAATTCCACCGCATCTCCCACGAGCGTTGTCACACCGCCGTGTTACACTATGGGTCCTCGTCCCTCCTCTCACCTCACCTCACTTCACTCACACACACACTCACTAGCATGCATTAGGGAGGAGAGAGATTAGCAAGAGGATTAGTAAGAGTAAGACTCAATTGCACAATGGGAGAGTATGTTATATTATGAGAGAAATTCACTTATATACATGGCCATAAGTGTTCACACTCACTTAAACTGTGGCCGGCCGGGCACTTTAGGCTCATAAGAGGCCTAATGCTATTACAATGACTACTCTCATAATATATCCATGAAGTACATCACTGAGGACTTCATCCTGACTTGCCACCACATGCTCTTGAAGCGAGAATCGCCATAAATACTCCGTCACACCATTACGAGCGCCCATCCAAGTTGTAGCTTTGGACACTATTGCTTCATATCTTGAATGTATGACCCTTTGGTGTATCTACCGTGACTCCTTGATGTAAGATAATGGTGGTAACAATCGTGCATTTTGCATTTCAGTGAGCTCTTCAAGGTCTTCTTATTTTGGACCTCTAAATCTCGTTTATTAGCCTTTTTAGGGGATGATGTAGCCTTTGGGACTTGTGCCTATGTCTATATCAGCTAATGGCTTCGAGGTCAAAGCTTGAGTTTTATGCTTCTTTGTTACCTTGGATGTTTCCTTCGTAGTAGCCCTCAACTTAGTTTGGATCCTTGTGATGGAATTAAAGGGGGTTTGTATGAATAAGGGGGACTATATGAATAATTCTTCCTTATACACTTAACAAGTTAAGGCTCATCAAAGTGGATAATGCCCCTACTTCCCACTCGGGTGATTGTCACTTTGTTAGGACAATCCTTGAAGGCAAGTCCAAATTCACACTTGTAACATGTGCCTCCATACGTGTGCCTCCATATGGAATGACATTAGGGTTTTGCACTGAATTTAGTGATGGAGTTAGGGCACTAGGTGGTGCGATGGTTCTATGAGGACACTCAACAGCAAGATGTAGGACCTTATAGTGAAAACATTGAAGAGGTGGCCTTTGTGCCATATTGTTGAGGTCCCTTGCTCTTTGTTATATCATGGCGTTGAATAGAGAGGTATAGTCAATGTGGCTAGGAGTTTCTCTAGATATCTATATGAATCATATTGCTTATGTCTAGGAGGAACTGGTCGGGGTGGTAACATTGGAGGTGGATATGGAATTGGTGGTAGTCTGTACATACCTCTCGGCATAGGGCTGTAATAAGATTATGTTGAAAAGCATTTGGTATAGGCAGTAGGGCTAGTGGCTACTTTGGTGTTGAGAGTATAGGTTACTCTAACAAACCTTTTCCAAGGTAGTGCCAATCCCCCTTAATCTCGTGATGATGAAGATACCAAAAAATGAAACATTCCTTGGCAAGCTTTCTTTCTTCCACCCAACCTCTATCCCCGTGTGAGGACCTTTTTTTAGTCCAAGCCCAAGCCCCAATTTATGTAGTGACTTGATTCACTTGACACTAATCCTCCTTGGGATCCCCCAAGTATGAACGTGAGTCCCTAGCCACTTGTTGTTATAACTCGACACCCCTCTTTGACTTCTTATACCTCGCGTGCTGGCCAGCCATGCTTGGTCGTCTCATGGGTGCTTACGTCCATTTACTTGCCGGATCATAGTCACCACCTTTCACCTTGGTACACTTACCCTTATGATTGTGTGAGATTTTACTGTGAGTACTCCCCCTTTCTAGAAATCATCTTCCTTGTTGATGATAAAGGTAGGGAAATGCTAACATAAGGAACTATAGCTACCTCGCATGTAGCATTTGTTAATGGCAACCTCTTCCATGCAACCAAATACTCTTAGAGAATGTGATTTCTAAGCCTTTTCTCTCTATGATTTAGTATACGATCTAGACCATGGTTTATAGTCTCCTACTCCTACAAAGAAACAATACCATCAATTAAATTGTTGGTCCCATGTAAATATTGCTTTAGCTTACTAACATGAAAAACTGGGTGGACACAATAGTCACTGGGTAAGTCCAGTCTGTAAGCTAAATCCCCAATCTTTTTTAAGATTTTCCATGGTCCACAGTATCTTGGTTTAGAGCTTTGGACACTTCCTATTCTCAAGGAAGTTGATTTAGGTGGGACAAGTAAAAATACCTCATTTCCCTCCTTAAAATATCTCTCCTTATCTGCATAATGTTTGGCTCTATCCACTGCTCTCGAAATTTTTCCTTGAGCTAGTTGCAACGTGTGTTGCATTCTCTATAAAAATTCAACCACACTTGGGCATTTGGTGGGAATACCATAGCCTCTCATCACCATTATCCTTGTCACACTAAGGCAGTTGCTAATCCAATGGGCGGTGCAACCTCTCTCACAAAGATTGTGTGGGATCTCTGTGGAAGACGATCACAGTGATAGCCTAATCACACAAGCAAGAGGGAAGCAAGAGAGAACAAGTGATTAGCACTTATCCCGCAAGCAAGAGGGAGAGAATAAGAAAGAGAGAATAAGTGATTATCACTAATCACTCCCAAACTCTAACCTTAAGCAGACCACACATGCTAGATTAGAGTTGCAAGAAGAGAGAGAGAGAGAGAGAGAGAGAGAACACTCTACTTCTATTGCACAAATGGGAGAATGAGTTACAAACAAGAGAAATTGCTTTTATAGTTCCAAGCCTTTTCTCACTAGGTTGGGAGTAAGTGACCCGAAGTGCCCAAAACCTAGTTACAAGGCGTTTCTCTATGGTTTGGCCAGCTAACCGAGATCCTCTTGTATATCCTTTGAAGCTCAAGACTTGGGAGAATCTTTAGGCATTTCCCTCATCAAATGATGGAATTTACAATATAGTGCGGGCGCCAATTACATAAGTATATGGACATAGTTGTCGTCGTAGAGGAATGTGTTAACCATATGTGGTTTACCATACTTTCCTTCCTAAACTCGAACACGTCCTCATGATCGGTGTAAGAAGTTGTCGAGGCACACAGGGAAGTGTCGCACTTAGATCTCTCCAAAAATGAGAGGGGGTGGGGGGTTAGTGAGATGGAAAGACATTAGTGGAGTACTGGCAATTAAGTATCCATCTAGTCATATGGCTCTTATGAATTTTTTTTCACGTATATACCCAATTGTACTTTTTATTTTTATTTTTTTTTGTTTTGCTTTTTTGTCACCTTTGCAGGTTGGACATCCTCTTGAGAGGAGTAAGAGTACTTGAGTGATTAGACTAGCATGGAATACCTAATGACCAGTATCTAATAGGTGGCGGTGTTAATGTGGGGTTAGTAAAAAACAAAGGTGCAAGTGGCGAGGGGGGAATTCTGGAGGGACAAGGAGGTAACTCGCATGGAAACTTCTTGCGCTCCGAGATGTATGTTGATGGCGATGTAAATGTATGTATAGCATCTTCATCAAGATAATGTAATGGGTATCTTGGCTCCTGTGGGTGTTGATTTATTGGGGGTCGATTTTCTCTCTTTTTCTTTTAGTGGTTTGTCTTCTTGTGTTGTCATTGTGGCTCATAGGACTAGGATCCTATTTTGATGAGAGTGGTAGTTGATGGTGAGGATCCATAAGTGTTGAGCATAAGCAAACGTGGTGGGTAGGATTAATGAGGCATGAAGCATAGCTATTAGGGTGAAGCGGGGGTGATTAAGAATTCCAGGTGACGAGTCATACCATTGACCAGGCTTGCACCCTCCATGGTCCCCCCATCCAGAGATGTATCTGAATGGTTGTCGATCATGAAGCTTTGTAACCTGATATTTAATTTTCGACCATATATATAAATTGTATGTATATATAAAATGTATGTAAGAATAACTAATTAATTAATATAAATATAACATCATTTATTTATACCTATTCATAATGTTGTGGAAGAATGAATGTATCACGTAGATCAGTCCATAATTTTGTGGAGTCAACTTCCATGAAACCTGATCTATCTCTACAGGATAGTTGCACCTTGTCCTTTCATGATCACTTTAAACCATTGCACATTAAAGACGAACATGTAAAAGGTTAACCGGAAATCTATTTTTAGAATATCTTGAATCAAGCCAAAATATTCTATATATGAGATACAGATGTTTGTGTCACTTGCACTTGTTCGGCTTTGTTGCTCAACCTTTGCCATCACTCCACAGTCAAATGTTGTACGATTTTTGTCTATCATCTGCCTCCAGTCAAAAATGTCATTCGTATGACCATAATGCTCCAAATGATAAATACTACAAAGTAACACACACCAACGTGAGATAATAATCATCTTTATTTTTGCACATAAAGAATGTAGTAATTATTTGCACATGAAAGAGTCATACAATAAATACAAGTAATGTAGTAATGATCATTAATTATATACCTTTTCACTGCAACCTCTAGAGAACTCCCATTCGATGCCAGTGACTCTTTGACCCTCTTCTCTCGAGCCTTTGTTAAAGCATTGTCTAGCCATCTTAGGCTCATGAAAGGAGGCAAATCCTCCAATTCCTTAGGGTACCTGATGTTTCATTGTCTATTTTGTCTCTTAAAGGCTTGTCGTGCATTTCTTCGTTCCACCTTCGCATCTTCAACATACAAAACTTGTTGACCTTCTCTGCTAGTGTTGAATTCATTCTTCGGTCCTTTCCTTTACCTTGAGGGACCTCACCAACTATCTTCTCATTGTCCTTATTTATCCACAACAGAGGCATATCCTTGTCCTTTCGACCAAGGATCTCAGAAATGTACACTAGTGACTCTTGTATTAGCCACCCCTTAGCCATGCTCCCCTCAGGCCGCCTTGCTCTTTGCTGCACAAAACCTTTGAGAGTTTTCATGAATCTTTCCAAGAAAAACATCCAACAGCTATGTACAGTACCTGCTATAGATACTTCGTCCACCACATGTACTAGTAGATGCACTTGGACTGTTAGGATGCTTGTCGGAAAGTACTTCTCAAGAAGACAAACTTCTTCGATTGAGTTAAGCTTGGCTTGTTCGATAGAAGAAATGGGAACCTCCTTCTGTGAAATCCATCAAACAAGGGATGACAGCTTGTGTATGGTTGAACGGAGGTCAGGAATCGAGCAATCACAAATCGCCAACAACCGATAAAACAAACTACAAGTAACAAATTGTTGCGTAAGAATTTTTTCACAAGCTCACATAAGAAAGTTATAGTAATCAAATATGTAGAATATCATCAAAGAATTAGAATTTACCTAGAGAAATTTGTGCCAGTCATGTGATTTTATACCATTGAGCTTGTCATTCTTTGTAAATGCACCACGAAGGCAATGCATGTGTCCTGTAGGAGTACGAAATGATGAAATAACCCCCTTCACCCTTTTATGTTCCTTTTTGGTAAGGATCCAAGGTACCTTAGGTAATTCAATCCTCCCATCTCCATGTACTCTTGCCCAGTATCTTTCCATGATGTTAGCTTCCCTAAGGTCTTCACGTGCAGATCTACTATCCTTTGCCCCAATGAGATGATCCCATATTAGACTCCCTACATTTTTGAAGATGTGCATGGGATCTAAGAGGTGATTAATCAATAAATCATCCCAATATGGGAGGTCATGAAGAATAGAAAGCCTTTTCATAAATCATCCCAATATGGGAGGTCATAAATCATCCCAATATGGGAGGTCATGAAGAATAGAAAGCCTTTTCATTCCAAATGGCAAATATGTACCCCTACCCTCTAACCATAGTGCTTTTCAATCGCTTGCTTTCATTGGCCTTGGTGGTCGTCCAAGCGATCCTTCTCTTAAGTCATGATCTAGTTGAGGGAGAAAGATTATATGTCCTTGATATATCATCTTCTTTAAGGCTTCTGGTCTCCTTGCATTCAACATTGGTCCGCAAATAGGACAAGCATGATATCCACTAGTCATAAGCCCTAAGAATCATTGAGAAAATTTTGATTAGAACATACATTTGTATTAAGAAAACATATATTTCTATTAAGAAAACATACATTACCTGAGCACTCTCCATAGCCAGGAAATTCATGCATTGTTTACATTAAACTTCCCTTGATGTGTATTTCAAGGCTTGCTCATATCATAAATGGTGTTGTTCTAGTGCGCCTTTAAGTTGTAGGCCATAAGATGTTGTACTCCATATCATTATCAGAGTCCTATAAAAGTAAAATTGAGTCATAAGCACACACATGCACAATATAACATGAACATACACACACACACAAACACACACACACACACACACACACACACACGTGCATAAACATACATAAACATGCTAAAATACAAAAATCATTAGCTATCCCACCAATGCCAAAATACTAAAATGAAGACCTTCTCGGTAACTGCTCAGCCAAATCATCGCTATCATGTCCCAACCAGCACTAACACGGTACGGCGGTCTATTCGGTGAAGTACTACCAGGAATTAGATCAATGGCATGATCTTCTGGCCTCTCAGGAGGAAGTTCTCCTGGCAATGACTCATTTCTCTATTTTTGTGAAGGGTTTAAACCAGTGATTTTCCTCTCACATAAATGTAGTGGGTGGCTTAAGGTAGTATTCAGTTTGGAGCCTATGGTTGGGTGGCGAGTGCTAACCGTAACCCTATCTATTTCCTTGTTTGTTTGTGATTACAATGGGTCGTGTGCGATGTTGCAATGCTATGGACATGCTTCCCGAGCTATCAAATGTGAGTAATTGACCTTTCTTTATTGGGCTAGACTTATACACTATTGCTGGACCTTTGGTGTTTCTGTTTGGTGCCTTAATTTTATGTACCCTCTTAGGTATCCAAAACTTTGTGACACGTTGGCAATATCCTTGTTTTGTTAGCATTGCCTTTGGTACCCAGCAACTTTAGCTGGGGCCGTCCGTAGCGACAGCTTCGTCGTTATTAAAAGACTTAAAGCTGCCTAGTTTTGGTGGCGAGGAAAAGGAGAGAAACAAGGATTCAGTCAATATGTTTCTAGCGAAGTGGTCAGATTTGCACGCGCTGCGACAGCAGCCTAGCCGTATACAGCCCATAGAGGCTAGCCTCTCATTAACCGGCAAAGCGTACAAGTGGTGGATGAGTTTGACAACTCGCCCTTCACAACATACATAAAAATACCCATGCACTCACAAAATTGTCTCTCTCTCCCTCTATCTCTTTAACACACATATAGACATAATCACTCAAATAAACATGTACTTATTTTCTCCTCTCCCTTGGCCCCTCTCTCACTCATACACTTACTCTTACCTCTCTCTCTCTCTCTCTCTCTCTCTCTCTCTCTCTCTCTCTCTCTCTCTCTCTCTCTCTCTCTCTCTCTCTCTAGTTTGTATACATTAGTTTATTTGTTTTTTGTGCGTTACACACACACACAATGATGCATCTGAGGACCTATATGTGAATGCATCAATTTGGGTTCGTGGGAAGTATCAAAAGGTTACTACCCTGACTTGGCTTTAAGTACTTGATTTACTCTCTCTATTTGATTGCTAAGTCTTTGGAGGTTGTTAGGATTAGTGAACAAAAATTTTTAAAAAAAAGCCTTGTGGGTAGGCCATGCTGGCATGGCCTTTTTTTTAAAAAAATTTATTTAGAATTAGTAAACAAAAATAATAAAAAAGGCACCTTTTTAATTTTTTTTGTTTAGGATTAGTAAACAAAATTTTTTTTAAAAAAAACCTTGTGGGCAGGCTATGTCGGCGCCGTGGCTGCCCACATGGACTTTTTTTTATTTATTAAGGTCTAACCTTTCATGCGGGCTCGTTTGCAGGCCTATCAAGGTTCTAGAAGGTGCTGCAGGAGGAGGACGTGGCGATCGCGATGGCGGTGACTCCTGCTATGCCTTCATAGGTGTGTTGATGGGAGCAGAAGAGAGGTCTAGAGTGGGGAGGTATCCGTGCTAGTCTCACCACACGAAACCCTTATTCTAATAGAGGCAAAAAGGGTGGAGGAGGCCAAGTGGTCCAAGGTGAAAGAGGAGAGGGAGAGAGAGATTGAGATAGCTAGGGCAAACAACGTTTCATTGTGGCTCTCTGTCTCCCATTTCTACAAATGCATGGGCGTGATTAAGTCGGCTACCCAATGCTGCAAGACATGGTGCAACCGCTCTGCACACTACAAAAGAGAATCCAAGACTGGCAAACCCTATGAGGCAAACAGTCCTAGCTAATGAGAAATGATGTCAGAAAGAATATGCTTCCCGGCTACTTTGACCATGAGGTTTTTTACTCCCTCGATAAATCTCTTGGCATCAACTCCTGCTCTGCTCCTGACATGATCTTCGACAGCAGGTGGCAAGTCACAAATGATGGGATTTTGTTAGATATTGAGCACCCCTTGTTGAAGAGAATCTATCTATGAATGGTGAGAAGGAGATTGACAGCCCCCCAATTGAAATCCTCACTTCATCACAAGGTTAGATGAGGAGAAGAATGAAAATTTTAGCATGGATGGACGTGAGAAGAAGAACCTGATATCCTACCTGGCCAAAAGAAAAGGAAGTGGCCCTCTATTGGAGAATGTGGCGAGTTCACTAGGGAATTGTGTACTTTACTAGAAAGTAATAACATAATTTTGATAGCCCATATGGATTCCCAAAACCTCAATTGTCATCTTGATAAAACCCAATGGAAGGAGCATGTCGAGAGCCTTGTGCTTGTGCTAGGGAAGCTTGTAGAGGCATTAGTAAAGATTCCAAACAAGCTTTAAAATTACACCATATTTTAAGCTTGGCATTTTCTTAGATTGTTGAGAAGATGTAGCTCTCTCTCTCTCTCTCTCTCTCTCTCTCTCTCTCTCTCTCTCTCTCTCTCTCTCTCTCTCTCTCTCTCTCTCTCTCTCTCTCTCTCTCTCTCCGATCACCCCCTTTCCCCCCTCTATCACCTCACCGACCACTCTTAGTTTTTTTGCTTCTAGAGATTATAAATATATAGTGGAGCTAGCGAATGTCAAGGGCACATGGGTATGGGACAAGTATGTGGGGTCATCTTAACCTACAGATACAAGGCTATGTCGACAAGTTAGGCTTTGAGATTACTTGACTAGCATGCTTTGATATCGTGCTAGGTAAACAATAGTATGCAAGGAAGAAGCCAATAATGGACTTTAATATGCATGTTTGTCAGTTCAAGCACCAAGGGAAGCGTTTGCTCATCAAGGGTGAACCAGATCTTCTCAATCGATTGTTGGTGGCTAGAATGTAAGTCCATTTATTTTTGCTATTTACTTAATTTAGAAAAAATAGAACTCGAGGTGGACAAGGGAGTCCAATTTTGTTGCTCATGATTTAGCTGAACAATTTTAATCATACTTTCACGATGTTTTTAAATATGAACTTCCTCCTGCTTTACCTCCATGTAGGAATGTTGAGCACAGAGTCGAGTTGATTCCAAGAGCAAACTTTGTGAATAGACCTCCCTATCACATGAGTTTGAAGTAAGAGAATGAGGTAAAGAATGTGATAGATGAATATCTTCAAAAGGTTTGATATGCCCTAGCTTCTCACATTTGCCTCCCTAATTTTACTTCTTAAGAAAAAGGATGGTACTTTTCGTATGTATGTTGATTACAGAAATATTGAACAAGCTTACAATTAAACATAAGTACCCAATGCTAAGAATCAACGATCTCTTAGATACCTTGCATGGTGCCGTAATATTTAGTAAGACAAATTTAAAAAGTGGTTACCATCAAATAATGGTAAGAGATGATGATGTATATAAGATAGCTTTCAGGACCAGTTTTGGTCTTTATGAGTGTTTGGTGATGCCGTTTGGGCTAACCAATGCTCCTACTACTTTTATGATATTCATGAATGACATTCTTAGGCCATTCATGGGTTGGTTTATAGTGGATTTTATAGATGATGTTCTACTATACAATAAGTATATTATAGAACATGAATATCACCTTTATACAGTTTTTCAAGCTTTAAGGGAAAACTCTTTATATGCTAATATGTAGATAAAACAACATTTTGTTTGGTTCAAATAGAATATTTGGGTCATATTGTTTCACCTGATGGAGTGGCTATGGATCCCAAGAAAGTCACGGTAATTTCTCTAGCCAATGCCAGAGAATGTCATTGTTTTGCGATCTTTTCTAGGACTTTCTGGTTTTAATAGATAATTCACAGAGACTTACTTGCCGCACCTATGACCGATTATTAACTACATATGGTTAACACATTCCTACAACAACTATGTCCACACACTTATGTAATGGGCGCCCACACTATATTGTAAATCTTGTAATTTGATGAGGGAAACACCCTAAAGATGCTCCCAAGTCTTAAAACAATGAGTCATGAAAAATATTCATGAGTCATGAGTTGTCGTTTGCAACAGGCTATCTTGATTTTTTCACTAGTCCTAAATATTGATCAATTTTACAATCTTTTGGAGACATTAAAGAGAACTGTTTTTATAACTTTTGCAAAATAAGTATAGTTTCAAACTTCTTTTAAAACATGTAAATATTGTTAGTTTAAAGGTGAAAAAATTTCCACTTTTCATGTCAAATACCAAAATGGAAAAAACACAGTCAATGACAAGATCTAATATTCTTTAAAACTACTACTAATAATTCACATATGTCTATGTACAATGTATAATACATTATTTACTTAGAATTACAAAAATGTGATTTTTCTTCTAGAAGAATTTAACTAACTTCATCCCAATAATTGCACTTCATCCTAATCATTGGATTAGAGCATATATTTGATGTTAAGATAAGTAGGTATATGGACCATAGCCATAGAAGAGGCTTATTTGAAAGAAACGAGTTCTCTAGATTTAGATAGAAAACCAATGATCCAAACGGTCAAATTTTAGACAATAGTGAGTACTACAATTTATTAGTTTACTTTATTTTAATCTAACAGTTCGATTTAGAGTTAATCTTTGCAAAAACATAATTTATAGTTTATAACAGTTGGATTTTGAGCCATGAAAATGACAATAGATGTCCTTTTGATGAAAATTTGGATTCTAGAATCCACTTTGTTGACAAAGTGGATTTTAGAATCCAAAACTCCATTGAGAGATTGACGTTTCTATTGTGATAGTGAAATTTCTATCCAAAAAAAGAGAAATTTTGGTCCATAATAACTGAAAATTTCACTTTTATTGAATGAAAAATTTAGTCTATCGACGGAAAGAAATTCCATTGATAGAAAAAAAATTTGTCAATGAGAATTTGGATTCTAGAATCCACTTGGATTATGGATGAGAATTATGGATTCCAGAATCCACTTGGATTATAGAATCCAAATTTCCGTCGATGGATTCAAATTTCCATCGACGAATTGAAATTTCCATCGACAAATTGAAATTTTCGGTTATTATGGACCAAAATTTCTCTTTTTTTAGACAGAACTTTCATTGTCATGATAGAAATGTCAGTCTTCAGGATTCCAGTTCTAGAATCCAAATTTCTATTATTTTTCAAAATGACAACTGTTGTCATTTTCATGGCTCAAAACCTAACTGTTATAAACTAAAAACAGTGTTTTTGCAAAGACTATAGCTCTAAATCAAACTATCAAATCAAAATAAAGTAAATTGATAAATTGTAGTACTCACTACCATCTAAAATTTGATTGTTTGGATTGTTGGATTTCTATCTAAATCTAGAGGCATCTTTGGTTTCAATAAACCTCTTCTATGCCCATGGACTCCATATACCTACATGTCTTAATATCAAAATATGCTTATATTCAACCACCATTGGATTAACCTTGTATACAAAGGAAATTTATTTTCTTAGACAATGCACTAGCCCCATGTAAGAGAGTTTCATCAAATTATATTGGGTCTAAAATTAACGTCAATTTTACCACCTATCAGTTTGTGGATAACACACAGTCTAGAAACCTGTATTGATACAAAACTTATCCATGCTCAAGGGAAAGTATGATCTAGATATACTTAAACAAAACAAAAAAGGAAAGAAAAGTGGAATTCGATGACATGTGGACATGCTTAATTTCCATGGTATAGAAATTCTTGTGTATGGATTTGAGTTAAAAAATTCTGGACACTTGTGCCAGAAAATAATTGATATTTTAAAGAAAGTTCCAAATGACTCTCCTATAGTCAATTGGAAGAGTTTCTTCTCCTTTGTAGTTCTTTTTTCAATTGGACGTTTTTAGATTTAGAGTAAATTGTAAATAATGTTTTGTGCATTCTTTTTTCACAAAAGTAGTGGTTTTTTAAAAATGTTTGACATGAAAGTGTCTTTTGTCTCCATAAATTTGAAAAAAGGTACATTCTGGAATTTTTTTTCAAAAATAGAATTGAGTTGTCATTTCATGATTTTATTGTCGTTTTTCATGACTCGCTGTTTTGAGCTTCGAGGACAGACAAGATGATCTCGGTTAGTTGTCCAAACCATAAAGAAAAACCTTGTAAGGATTTTTTGGGCACCTCGGGTCACTTACTCTTAGGTAGCCTAGTGGGAAAAGGCTAGGAACTATAAAAGCCAATTTCTCTTGTTTGTAACTCATTCTCCCATTTATGCAATAGATGTGGAGTGTTCTCTCTCTCTCTCTCTCTCTCTCTCTCTCTCTCTCTCTCTCTCTCTCTCTCTCGTAACTCTAATCTAGTATGTTTGGTGTTAGGGTTAGGATTTAGGAGTGATTAGTGCTAATCACTTATTCTCTCTTACTTCCCTCTTGCTTCTTCTCTCCCTCTTGCTTGAGTGATTAGGGTTGGATTAGCAACCACCTCGATATGATGAGTGCGGGAGTATAGCGGTGACGGGGAGTGCCAATCCGCTACTTGTCAAAGCCTTCATTGATTTGAATCCGACAGAGTCTCCATAGCCCGATGCCAAGTAAGTAACTATGGTATTCGGTTTTTGGTTTGTTTGATTTGGTTGATTGACCTTGCTGGTCCTCAACAGATGAGTCCATGGCTCTTTTATATGGATCCATTGATTGATCTTACTGATCTTCAACGAAGATTCCATTTTGATATGTGAATATATTGCCGAGTACTATGAGCTAGAAGGCCCTTGAGTGGACAGGTGGTGAGCGTTCTGGTTGCCAATGATGCCATAGGTACACCGATGAAGGAAAAATTAGAAAAATTAGGATTCAACCAGATATTTTAGAGGATTATGATCAGTGACACTATGGTTTCATTAAATGATTATTTTAAAGACAATTGATTTTGTGAAAAAGGCAATTTCATATTGGGTGTGTAAGTGGTGTGACTAGTTTTAAGTTTGCATGAATATCCGGCTAGGGAGCCTGGGAACTCTTTTCCCTAGTACCCGGGACAAAACCTAACCAAATTCTAAATGGATCCCATCACTACAGTGGTTGGGCGGTTGGCTAACCCACAAGACTGGGGTTAGCTGGATGGGGTTAGGCTAGACTAATGGATCTCTAAATGAGACTCAATTCTGTTATGGTATAATAGATGAAGTAAATCCCGGATAAAAATTATTCTATGGAAAAGAATCAACGGCTGTGCCTCTCAATGAGGAAAAAAGCGTTGGTCTCTATGATCCAAGTGTAATCTTTTCCTTGATCTGACTATGGGACTTATGGGTTCGGTCAAATCAATTCAATTAGTTAAGGCTTTTGACTACAATAGAGTAAAATTATCCTTGAGGAATCGCCCGTGCTTTCCGAGCGAGGCAAGTTTTTTCCGGGTTCAGTTTTGGGAGAGCTGATGGATTAGTCTCTTGTTCGGATATCCGTGTGGACGAGGCCCCAAGTGAGGGACCCTACCCTGCGTAAGAAGTGCTACTTCTGCTGCTAGCACCCCTGAATTCGTTGCGCGGTGGGGACAAGGATCTTTCATCAACTGGTATCAGAGCAAAATTGGCTAATGTGGATCCACTGAGAAGCCAAAATGTCAAAAATTTATGAAGTAACAGAAAAAAGTTAGAAATGTGTGATGAAATTCATACAATTTGATATTCAGACTGAAATTCATAAATTAGTAATTGGGTCTTCAGATGGAAGTACCGTAATTGCATGGGATCCCTGACTTGCTTGAGACCTAGACATGATGTTATTTACCTTAAAATTCCAAGGACCATGACTACCGTATATACCAAGGGTATAACTGCAGCTCTTTACTGGCTATATATACAAGTAAATCTAAGACCTTGAAATTATAAGCATAAATGCTATCCAAATGATGAATTCGAATGTGGTTGATATGATTTTTAAATTCTAGTTGAGAACTTGTGAGTTGATTTGGATTCTGATTGAAAAATGATGATTCCTGAGTTTTAGTTGAAAAGCGATAAGCTGAGCAAAACCACAATGAGGGTGAATGGGACGAGTCCCTGTGATGATGTTCGTAACTGGAACGATGATAATGACTTCAACAAATCACTATGAGATTAGTGGATTGTGCTGACAAAATTGCTACTGTTAACACTTGACCCAGTGGATCAAGTTAAGGGATGTCAAATTAAAAATATGTATAATTGAAAATTCCCATGTGAAGGACTGTTCAAATGGAAATTTCGGTCTAATGGACCACTATTGTGATAAGGATTTGAATGATATGATATGAGTGATGTGTTATCTAATGATGAGTTCTATATAAGGGATCTTTTTCTCAGGATTCTGTTGGGTTCACCAGACTATAAGAACCCCAGAATCAGTTGGATCTTAAGGGAAAGAGTTGTCCTCTAGTTTGCGAGATGAGGACATCTCGCGTTTTTTAAGTGGGGTAGGATGTAAGATTCCTCCCTCCAGCTGTTGAGGTGTGCAGGTGTAAGAACCTCCCCTTCTGATCTTATAATTATTCCCCTCTCAAAAATAAAAGAAAGATCCTGTTTTACCCTGTTTTGTCCTGGAAAGAGAAAATGTCTAGAGGGAGGTAATTCAAAATTAAGATATTTTTTGATATAAAAATCCTCCTAGTGTCTAAAATGATTTCCCCTGAAACAAAAATTCAAAAAGAACTTTCCAATGTGCAATTGGAATTAATTAAAAATAGGTATAAAGGACCTTAGCCTAAGGATCTAGATTTTTAGAAATTTTTAGATTATGGTCCAATTAAGGTTCCTATGGACCAATAAGATTAATCCAAATGTAGGGAGGAGATAAATTGAAGAATAAAAGAAAATCCCCCAAAAATGAGTAAACGCTCACATAAGATGAAGAGTTGACTCAGGACAAGGTTTATTAGTTAAAAAAGAAGAGATATTTAGAGGAAATGATGCATTTTTGACACCTCAGTGTGGGGATCTCCCCTCATGAAGGAGACGCCTATTTCACATGTGTGGAGGAGTTTTAAACTAAAAAATAATGAGATATTTTCATCTCTCCTCTCTCCTATTTCAGCTAGATCCAAAAGTAAGCTAAACTGACCTAAAATGGTCAAAAATTGACCAAACTGATCTAGAAAATTCTAGAATCAGTTTGCTTAGTTAGAGGCTCACTTTTTCCTATAAATAGAAGCCTCCCCCTTTGTAAAAGCTTAATAGTGTTTATGCATTGTTACTCTACTCCTACTCAGAGCCATTTACATTGAATTTTCTTGATAATTCAATTGTTTTTTGCTTAATCCTCTCCAAAGTAATTGGTGGCCACTCTTGCTTCAAACAAGAGTAGAATCCTCAATCCCTCAAGCCAAAGGAAAGCTTACAACTCCATGTAAGCTAAATTTTTCTTACTTTTTAATTTTAAATCTATGGTTTTCTTGTTTTTCTTGTTTCATAATTGATTGAAGTAAATTCTAATGCTATGCCTTGATGAAAAGGCCACCCCCTTCTTTTCTTTACAATTCAGCCCTTCTTTATCCTAGGATGATTAACAAAAAGAATAATTAAACTTTTCTTATTGTTTACTCTCTTGAAAATTAAAAATTATGTAGATTAGAGTCCTTTACATCTAATTGGGGTTAATTTGAGTTGAAAATAGAATGATAAAAAAGAGAAATGGTCAGCCATACAAAGGAGGTTATGGCAAAAAAAATTAGAATTTTGTGGAAAAGAAAGTTTATTTTTATGTTATTCCAAAAGAGTAATTCCCACCATTTGTGCATTCTAAAAGAAATATTCTAATTTACTCCATGTACATATTCACCTATGAATATGCATGGATATCACTGATATTAATTATTAAAATTAATTTCTATGCATAGAAAGATGCATAATGAAAATTTTTATTATAAAAGTGTTGTTTTCATTGAATTTAATTTCTATGCATAGAAAGATGCATAATGGAAATTTTTTATTATAAAAGTGTTATTTTCATTGAATTTAATTTCTATGCATAGAAAGATACATAATGAAAATTTTTATTATAAAAGTGTTGTTTTCATTGAATTTAATTTCTATGAATAGAAAGATCCATAATGGAATTTTTTTTATTATAAAAGTGTTATTTTCATTGAATTTAATTTCTATGCATAGAAAGATCCATAATGAAATTTTTTTATTATAAAAGTGTTATTTTCATTGAATTTAATTTCTATGCATAGAATGCATAAAGGATTTTTTTTTTCAAAAGTGTTATTCTCATTAAAATTGATTTTATGCATAGAAAGATGCATAAAGGATTTATTTTTATTTCAAAAGTGTTATTCTCATTAAAGTTGATTTTTATGCATAAATAGATGCATAAAAGGATTTTTATAAAAGTGTTATTCCCACTGAAGTTGATTTTTATGCATAAATAAATGCGTAAAGAATCTTTATATCAAAATTAGAATTCTCTTAAATTCTATGTTTAAATTCTATGAATAGATGTAATGAGATGTGATGAGAATCAAATAGGTGTGAATGAATGGATGGATGGATGTGATGTGAATAGAGGTGATGAGATGTGAGGTGAATAGATGTAATGAGATGTGAGGTGAATAGATGTAATGAGATGTGATGAGAATCAGATAGGTGTGAATGAATGGATGGATGGATGTGATGTGAATAGAGGTGATGAGATGTGAGGTGAATAGATGTAATGAGATGTGATAAGAGTTAGATAGGTGTGAATGAATGGATGTATGGATGTGATGTGAATAGATGTAATGAGATGTGATGAGAATCAGATAGGTGTGAATGAATGGATGGAAGGATGTGATGTGAATAGATGTGACGAGATGTGATGAGAATAGAGGTGATGAGATGTGATGTGAATAGATGTGACGAGATGTGATGTGAATCAGAGATGAGATGAGATGTGATGTGAATCAGATAGATGGATTCTTTAGATATAATCAAGTGGGATCAACATAAAACAACCTTTACCTCGCGATCGGGTGGGGCACTTATGCATATCGTGTTATGCCATCTGTGTGCTAACCAACGCCCCAGGCGCACCTTCCAATGCCTAATGTGCACAGCCTATAAAAGGAATATCTTCAAAAATTCCTTGAAGTCTTCATGGATGACCTCTGTGTCAACTCTACTTGGAAAGCACACTTAGAGTGTTTACGGAAAGTGCTAAAGAGATGTTGACTATACCGTATCTCCCTCAATTCCCTTAAATGCCAATTTTGGGTTTGGCATGGAGTAATCTTGGGACACATTGTCTCAAAACAAGAAATCTCCACATACGACAATAAGGTATGACACTCATTCTTGAGTTGTCACAGCGCTAGCCCATTTCAAGGGAGTCCAGCGCTTCATGGGACATGTCGGTTATTATCGGCATTTCATCTTCTTGTACACCGACATTGCTTGTTCCCTCTATGGACTTCTAATCATTTTTTAATGGATAAAGGAGTGCCAATAGGCGTATAATACCCTGAAGAAATCCTTGGCGAAGAGCGCTCCCATCTTAAGGTCCCCCAATTGGGACATCATATTCCATGTTCACATAGATGCCTCCACCTTTGCAATTGGGTGTGTACTAACTCAACCCAGCAAACACAATAGGGATTTCCCTATTAGCTTTGCTAGTTGCCAACTATACGAGGCATAACAAAACTACACCACCACACAAAAAAGAGGGAAGGGTTAGCCATGGTCTACATGGTTAAAAAGTTTTTCCATTACCTTTTAGCAACTAAGTTCATTTTCTTTGTAGACCATTATCTTTTGGGGCAATTAAGTTCATTTTCTTTGTGGACCATCAAGCTCTCCTTTACCTTGTCAATAAACCCTATACCACTAGATGGCTGCTGTTGATTCTGCTCGAGTTCAACTTCTCTGTCACACTGGTGCAAAAGGGCTCATAGCATGTTTTGGCTGACCATATGTCGTGCATCCCCAATGGTGAGCCACCAGTGGTGGGTTTCGATGATGACTTGCCGGATGCCTATGCTTAATTCTTGAATGGGAGAGAAAATTGCACACTTCCTTGCCAACGGCCTACCTATTTACCCACTCCTCAACAAAGACCGAGCAAGGCAACTCATTAAAAAGGTTGCCCCTTACCAATTGACTGCAAGGCAACTCTATAACCAATGAAAAATGTAGCAAGCTCTCAAGTTTTATACTTTTGGTAGGTCCAAGACTTTATATTTTTGGTAGGTCCAAGACTTTATATTATTGCTTGCTATATTTTTGTAGAGCTTGCACTCTCATAAACCCAAAAGCCCTTGTGCTTTGTTTTTGGAACTATCTTTTTGAAAAGCAAGTGATTTTTCTAATGCATATAAATATGGGTGAGTGGTACAAGGGCCACACCCAACCCAATCTTGTGTCGATGGTGATCTCTATTCTATTTTCCATCTCTCTCATATTTATTTTATTTGGTTTATTAAGGTTTATGCCTTAATTTGTGCAATTTTGGTTTACTAAGGTTTATGCTCTAATTTTTTTGTTTAGAAATTAGAATTCCTTCTCCAAGGGTCTTAAAGGTCTTGACAAGCTTCTATGTCCCTTGCATCTTCATTGGAAACTCTCTCTCAACCTTGGAGTAGCACTGCCTCCATATAGGCAAGGAAGCCATGATCACTTTTCTTCCCGCAACATAAACCTTATACACTCTTCTCTTCACACAAACTTCACCAAAAATAGAAAACAATGAATGTAAACCTTATTCACTCTTTTCTTCACATTAACTTCACAAAAAATTGAAAATAATGAATGTAAACATGAAAGGAAGGAGCTAAGTGATTAAAGAAGAGGGAAGAAACAAGATTGCTTGTTCTATCGCTTGTTTTTAGCATCCTTGTAGGGCCTTCCCTGCATTGATCTCTTCTCTACAAGTATAACAATATTTATATGGGGCTAAATGGATGGTAGTGTCAAAATAATTTTAAAAAAATCCTCCATTACAAACATGATGTACATGGTCAGCGTTCTCAACTGCCTTGCGTAGCAACTTCCGTAGTCTCAATGGCCTAGTCGGTTGCCAATATCGATAGGCAAAATAAAGGCTAGAGAACACCCACTTAGCAAAGGTTCCCGTGCCATTGTCCAAGTAAGCAAACTTTAGCTGTAGTGCAAGCCCAAGTGGTTAGTAACTGCACACAGTCCTATCATTGTAGTTGCCAGTAAGGCACAACCCATTGTCGAAGGCGAATTTTGATATTGTGATGGCAATCTGTCGACGACAAAGTCATCACAAAGAGAAGTCATTATCACTATTAATTCGTGCAATTTACTGTGTGAGCATGTGATTTGACATAGGTCACCTTGATGTGGTCGTGTGTGCATAGTCACACATAAGATCAAACATGACTTTTATTATGCGCGATGGATGTGTGTAACCATGGAGTTTCACATAAGTTCCGTGGTGAAAGCTTTTCTTGTGTGCGTAGCCACACATGGTGAGATTTTTGCAATGACAATTAGTCATTTCTCGCGAAAAGGCATCAATTGATACCACATTTTGGGCATTGTTCCCACACAATTTGCATGGTATTGACCGTAACAGATAACATGCATTGGTACAATATTTGCATGCTCTTACCCTTGTGCACATTATTTTTAACATAAAAGAAAGTTTGCACCATCTTTAGGGATAAGTAGTTCATCAATGACGACTTTAGCAATATATAACAAAGTTTGCCACTATAAAATTGATTGAGTTGTGGGATTTGAATTCAGTTTTTATAAACTTTTACAAGTTTGCTCATGCGGACATTAGATTCCATTCTCAGGATGATTGTCATCAACCCATTGCACGTTTTCATCAACCCATTGCATGTTTTGGTCAACCCATCGCATGCCCAAAATGTGGCATCAATTGATACCACATTTTGGGCATTGTTCCCACACAATTTGCATGGTATTGACCGTAACAGATAACATGCATTGGTACAATATTTGCATGCTCTTACCCTTGTGCACATATTTTTTAACATAAAAGAAAGTTTGCACCATCTTTAGGGATGAGTAGCTCATCAATGATGACTTTAGCAGTATATAACAAAGTTTGCCACTATAAAATTGATTGAGTTGTGGGATTTGAATTCAGTTTTTATAAACTTTTACAAGTTTGCTCATGCGAACATTAGATTCCATTCTCAGGATGATTGTCATCAACCCATTGCACGTTTTCATCAACCCATTGCATGTTTTGGTCTCTTTTAGTTGGTTTTGATTTATTAGGTAGAGGAGCTGTGTCTGATTGGCCGCCACACCACATTATGGCTGTTTAACCATCCTTCTTTGGAGATTGTTTTACGCAGGGATACCGTATCTCCAATGTGTTTACTTGTTTTAACTAGTTTGTTGACACAAAATTTAGCCCAACTTACAATGTGCATTGATTCACTGTAGTGTGACTGAGACCAAAGTAAGCCCTATGTTTATATGACAGAGAACATGAATCATCTTTGGGCATCTAAAAATCATAGTGTTGTGCTGTTTAACAACCGAAGTGTTGTTTACTTGATTTGTAGAGATGGAAGCCCTCTTGCATGTAGTTCGTAGAGACTCATGCCCTCTTGCGTGGCTTCTCACGCATGAAACAATTTATGTTTCACAAGAAAGGTGATAAATGTTCAAAATTTGAACATGGACCCAATGTGGAACAAATCTTTTGTTGTAAAGATATCTGGGTCAAGTAGATTTAAAGGTTCGTGGTGATCTTAAATTCGGGGGTTCGTAGTAATCACAGGCTCGGAATCAAGGGATTTCAAGTATGTAAAACCCAAGTATAGGGCAATTTACTATTAAGTGCTTAAGTTGAGTATGTAGTTACTCTAGTTTAGGTGGAAAAAGGTTAGATTCCATCCGTTCGATAATTTTGGGAAGGCAATGTCATCTTGGGAAATATCGATGGTGAATTTCCTCATGTACGTTTTGTAACTTTGTAAAATTTGAATCCAAGGATTGGAGTTATATGTAGCCCAAGATTTATTAGATTAATCTATAAGTATACTTTGGAGTGAGTATTGTAGAGTTTTGAGATTAGAATTTTAATCTCCTAAATGGTAAACACATGGTTATAATTTGGGACTTATAAATGGTGATATTTTGCATCACTCTTGGGTTTTAGGGATGTGGAATCATCCGACCAAAAGAAACAAGGTTTTTTTTTCGTGTCACAATAGTTTTCATGATCATTTGGTGGTATGGGACATCAATTTCTCTATGCAAACTCTTGTGACCTTGGTGGTATGGGACACTAAGGCAAACACTAGAAATGGACTTTCCTAGATTTTGTTTTTATGGTGCGTAGTCACTACATAGATTATCTCTGTACAATCTATGTTATTCAATTGACCATTGTTGGTTGTCTACTATGTCAAGTAGGATGCTGATCCAGAGTAATTAGATGGGTCTCTTGACATGGATATTAGAGTTTTAAGGTTGAACATAGAAACTTCTTTAGGGACTTTTCTATTTATATTCAAATTGAAGTTGAGTCTAAGGCCTCTATCTGCCTAGTGGGACTCATAGTTAGATACTGAACCGTAGAGTTGTTGGTTATATGTTGGATCAATAATAATTTAATGCTGGAATGCCCTAAACTTTGTGCCGTAGTGCCAAAGGTTTTAAGTCAATCTAGATGAGCACTTTGTAGTAGTAAGTGGCTCGAGCATCTTGTAAGAGTTGGCTCTTGAAATATTCCAACTTGAGAAGAGTATATTCATGGGTACATAGTTACTCATAGAAAAGTACGAAGTTACTTAACAAAACCAAGGGAAAGATTTGGCGTTTTGATAGACAAAGTAAAGTGGATGTCTATCCTCTTTATGTTGCTAAGAAAAACAAACTTGTACATATTTGTGTTTTGTAATATGTTTATGAAGTGTGTATGAAGACCATTATTCTTTGTTGGTCATGGATATAGTTGGGTAGTATATTGCCACCTACAGGTAGGTAGTGCATTGCCACTATAATGAGGAGGTAACAAAGATTTGTTATATGCTAGACTTCATATTGGTATTGAACACAAATTGGATGTTGTGTTATTCGTGTTAAAGCAGTCTCGAAGTATAGAGATTGATTTTGTTTGTCTATCAATGGAGGCATACATAATCCACATATCGTAGCATATGTATCTATAGATTGTGTAAGCAATAAAGAATTTCTCATTTATTGCTGTATAGTAAATCATTTCCTATAATTGAAATGGTTTATGATATTGTTTCACCTAGTAGAGGTGTCCAATGAGACCACACTTGTAGAGGTGTGTCTGGATGGTGCTACTAGCTTTTGGATATGACGATAGATAGCCCATAAACATGTTCATATAGACATGGTTGCCTGTAGAACTGAAGTGGTTGCAGGAGTAGACATGTGGATGGGCATATATCTACTCGTGGGCTGGGAGTGGTACTCTTATTGGTTCATGTTACTCTTGATTTTCTAGTAGTGCATAGACATAGATGCTATCTATGTGGAAATCATCTTCATTGCAACATGTGTAAAATGTTATTGGAAGAACGCAAGAACTTTTAGAGAGAGAAAAGTGTAGATTTCCTTAAACTATGTGTAAGGTCAATTGAACTTTACCACATTATAGAACAATTTGCTAAGACTTATAATAGTTGCACAAATTTGTTGAATTAAAGTGGTTTCTAGCCACAAGAGGAAAACATCTTTGATGTCGGAGAACATACAAATGAATTACTTGAACGTCGGAGCACACTCAATGTAACGCCTCCGCTCTACGGCTGTGTTAACCCATGACCGACATGGCGACGTACTATATTTTACGTCATTAATTTAAATATTCTGAGTCATGGGCCGGGCTTGTCGGCACCATATGTTAAGGATGAAGGGATTGGGTGATCGCCGATGAGAGGCGCACCTTGGATATCAGTAGGATAAGGGTTAGGGTCGGCCGGCCATGTATGGGCGCCCAAGTGTGAACGGCCAAGTCACCTATATGAGTCAAATGTAACCCTAAAATCCTCATTCTCATGTGTTGTGAATACAAGAGTGCTCTTGCCTTATCTCTTTGGTTTCCTTCTCCTGCATTTGTGAGAGAGAGAGAGAGTGAGTGAGAGAGCGATTGAGCACTGTGTAGCGGCACGGCGGCGACGGAGAGGCGGTAGAGCGGCGACGGCGGCTCCTCCTTCACGGCTGCGACGCGGGAATCCTTCAAGGCGGCTGTTTTGAGCTTGCCTTCCTGGTTGTATGCTTGCAGCCATTCGTGGCTCGCATACGGTGTCCGGCAAGTCCCCAGCTACGACCTGTGCGGCAAAAGCGCACATTTTTGGCGCCGCTGCCGGGGAGTTGCCCTGCACCAAGCTCCAGTTTGCAGCTCGGCTGCTGCGTGAAGTTTAATCTACACTATAGGAAAGGCGTCTGTGTTGCTGTTGAGGTGTTTCTGTGGTTTTCAATCTCTGTTTCTGCAATTTGTCTTCTGTATTCCTGTTTCTTTTGTTATATTTTCGCTCCGCGTGTGGGCGTACGTTCTGTTATCCGGTTTCTGCGTGTGAGAGGGATTTCTGAATCCCCAGATCTGTGCTGTGTGTGCGAACTGCACCGCGGCCAAGGCTGAACCCTAAGGAAACCCTAGGAAACTTATCTCATAAAAAAAACAGAAAATAAAAAATAAAAAAATTATAAAAAATAAAAAAGAAAAAAATTAAATTTTATTTTCAAAGAAAGAACCAAACATGTGGAGAGGAAAGATTTTCTAATTGGAGAAAAAAATTTAGAAAAGAAAGAACCCCAATTGACCCACGACCCACGACCCCGGCCTCGGTCTCGGTCTTTTGATATATATATATAGGAGAGTGAGCCTCCATAGCTTTCTCTCAAGTGAGAGCTTATGGGAAGTCGTGCCCTATATGTAGCCCACTCCCCAAGGAGTAAAGTGAGCATGTGGGATAAAGCCCTCACCCTTTCCTCCACAAGCAAATAGGCTTTTGCCCCTTTCCCCCAAGGGAAACGGACTGTTTTGAGGACTACAGGAGCTCTAGATAGGCGAACACGGTGCTGTAAAGCACACTAGGACCCTTTGAACGATACGCTCGTTTCGAGCTATCATACGCCCTAGTCCAAGTTCGACCGTAAGTAAGGGGGTCAAACACGAGTTAAAAACAATCTAAAAACAAGTAAAAACGAGGTGCAAAATACCCTAAGAAACCACTTGTGTGAGTTTCAAGGGTAGTTACCAACGCACGTAGGGTACCCACATCACATGCATCTACGCTCTGGTCGGGTGCTGGAGTCTGAGCCACTAGAAAGCATTTCAGTCTACGCAGGCTCACACCATCCCTCCACGTTGGCATCTTGGCCTTCGGCTGGAACCCAAGGGAGTGCAACCCAAGATCCACGAATAGTGGATAGTGACTCGTCCTCTGACTCAGAAGCCATGGAAGGACACCCTACCAAGAACCCTGAGGAGACAAGCCAAAACATGCCAGTGTGGGCCCCACAACCCGGATCTAGCATGTTTAGTCGTCTAATAGAGACCTTTAGTAGAGCTACACGCTCTGAACATGCGACAAGCGAAGTAAATGAGGAAGGAGGGGTAGTAGATTCGCCATTCACATCTTATGTAGACCCTACCCTCCCAAAGAGTGTCCATGTGGATATTCTACCCACTTCGTTTAATGAGGGCCCTACTGAGCTACCACATTCCGATGCTCCTCCTAAAGTAGAGGTCCCTAGGAGCCAATCCATAAGAAGTGACATTGCGTCCACTTCAAGAGAACCGTTTGGCACACCAAGTCTGGATGGGATATTTCTCAATGAAAATTGGGAATATGATCTACACACAGAGACTCTAACGGACCTATACACGGGTTACACATATCATGTAGGTTGGTTAGAAGTCCTACGATCTACATCTAGCGCCACTAATCTAGAGAAGCAACAACACATGATATGTGAGGTGATTCATAGAATTATCCAAATTGAGAGGCAAAATAGGGGAGTGAACTTAGTTTCCACTGGCCCTATGAGATTTTTGGATACGGGCAAGGCCAAACAACCAACCCTATCACAATTGGAGACTCCCTCCGTGAGTCCCATAGACCCTTCATATGTTGTTTCGCCTGGAGTCTCAATGCAGGTTGAGCCCACGAGTAGTAACTTTAGCTTTCCAACCTTGGCTCAACTTTCCATTAGGGAATCCGCAATGCCTACCCCAATGATGAGCATGACAGAAAGTGCACCTGTTACCACTGTAGTTAGTACGACACCACTACCTAGTGGAACAGTACCTACAACAGTGCATGGTAGTGCCTATCGGCCTTATGTACCTATTGCTACTCATGCCCATGTAGCTCCTACGCCTCCTAGTATGCCAATGGCGTATGCTCCACGACCGCCTTATCACCACCCTTATCCAAGAGGAGCTAGGCCTAGCCACATATCATATCCTACGTCATTTGCCAACCTACTCAGACCAACGCCAACTCCTATCAGCCAGGCTATCCCAGAAGTGCCTCCACCAACTATGCCTGCTCACCTAGGTGATCTCGCAGCGTTTGCTCAGACGATCGGACGATCTATTGCGGAAAACATGCGGGGTATGCCTGAGAGAGAACCTAGAAGCAAGGCAGTACAAGTGGATAAGCTCACTCAAAACTTCAGTGGTAACGAGGATGTTAGGAAGCACATTGAAGTCTTTGAGCACGTGTGTGATTCCTTGGAAGAACACAATGAGCTGCATAAGTGTAAAGCCTTAGGCTTAACCTTGAGTGGGAAGGCCAGAGATTGGTATCGAACCTTAAGGGTTGAAGAGCGCACTCACTACCCCACTCTCAAGAGATTGTTCTTGAAAGAATACATACGCGAGGGTGTGCTTTGGGGGGTAGCATCTCAACTCCAAAAAGCTGAACGCGAGGAAGGGGAGTCAGTGAGAGACTTTATAAGTCGATTGAAGCATCTAAATTCTCGCTGCACTCCCGATGAACGCTTCAATAACAACCAACTCCTCGATAGATTCATCCGAGGATTGCGCCACGAGGACATTTACAATGGCCTAGTCATTAGAGGTCTTACAACGTGGGAAGCAGTCACTGCCAATGCAATCCAGTTAGAAGACAACTTGATGATTGCAGGTAAAAAGGTGTCTTCAGAAACAAAATCCGTTAGTTCGCAAGTATCTGGGCACGAGCCAATGACGGTAAAACCAATTGCCAAGGAGCCCAAGATATCTGAAATGTCTGTGACCAACCTTACTAAGGCTCTCCAAGAATACTTCAGGGGTAATCGAGCTCCTCAGAATAGCCATATGTACCCAAGGAGAGAGCAACAATGGTGTTCGGTGTGCTTAGGACCACATAGCACGAGTGAATGTCCCACATTCAGAGTCAAATTCAATGGGAATTGCAATGCATGTGGTAAGTATGGCCATCAATCTAAAGATTGCCTAACACTTAAGCGAATGTTGGCAAACCAGGCACCACTAGCTTGGTCAAACACACCTCAAGTACCCGCGCTAATGCCTGCACAACCTATCGAGCAACCGTCACAGCACATAGTTCCAAGGAATCCGAATGTAGTCCAGTCTGTGCCGTTACCACCGCCAGTGCTAGGACCACAACCTCCACATCCAAGGATTACCCCTGTAAACCAGATGGGTTGTGAGTCACATAGTGCATGTGGGGATTATGAAGAGGAGATAGACCCCACTGCTCCATACGGGATTGATACGTTTGAAATGATTCCCCAGTACTACATGGAGGATCATTTCGGGCAAGTCAAGCCTGTATATCAAGCGGCTGCTCTTGCCACAAGAGGGCAAAACCTTAATACCTTGGCAAGGAGACCACCTCTTCAATGTTACGAGTGTGGTGGACCGCATCGTGTAGCAGAGTGCCCTAATAGGCTACAGAAGATCTCTACTCAGATGCAACCAAATCAAGCAAGCACATCGGGAATGCCGGTACTTACATGCAATCGTTGTGGCATAGATCATTTGATCGCACAATGTCCACATAATCCTAATGCACCCAAGATTACGCCATTGAATTTGGTTGAGGTCACCAACCAAGCACGAAGAACCACACCCGTTGTACCCGCGAATGTAGTTACACGGTCAATGCTTCAAAATCAAAACTACATTCTTGAAGAGAGGGATACTGCATCAATCGCTCAGGCAAAGAAAAAGAAAACACGGCGAAAGAGATCGCTTAATGCCACAAGCTCCAAGCCCAGTTCAAAGACTAACATAGGGACAGGAGACGACCCCGTGTATATGAATGATCCTGAAGACGATTCTGATTCAATAGAAACCATGGGGACCAAAGCCACTACCTTAAGGGAGGAACCCACACGGGAGCTCAATGAAGGGGAATCAAGCGAGTACATAAATAAGGGAAAACAGAAGGAAACTTCCTCGGCCCCACAACCAAGTCAGTTAATGCCCTCTCGACCACCCAAACTGACTGAGACTCCGCAAGACAAGCCACGTGGGCCAAAAACCCTCAAGAAAAAGATTGGAACTTACCCAAACCCAGTTGAGGAGATTGAACAAGTACAACACTTAAGGGGTTTGGTGGAAGAAACACAAAGAGAACTAGAGCCAAACCCGAGAAAAGTCAAAATTTCAGACACAGTGTTTCCTACGCAAGTTCAGCCTCACCGGAACCATAAACCGTTAGCTATACCGAGTATCATTCGGGAAGAAAGTGAGGATAGGACATCCGGAAGTGGGCAAACACCCTTCTTGCTGGAAAGAATGTTTAGTGAGGGAATGCCTGACCCCATCGAAGAGGAAGTGATTCCATCTTCACCAGTCCCTAGTCAAGGGGCGATGTCTCGAAAAGTACCGTTGAATGTGTCCAAGCTAATGGATTTCATGTCCTCTGAGATCAGAACCACGATCATATCCAAATTATACGGAGATCCTGAGCTATTCTTAGCTCTTCGGGCATTTCTCAATGGAGAACTAAAGGCGGGGCTACCACAATTTGCAAATATGGATAGACCCGACATGCTTCAAGATGAAGGAGAACATTGGGATCTACAACCCAACTTTGATGAAGATTCGGTCGTGGAAATACCTGTGAACAAGTTGGGACAGTACTTTGAAGGTGACGAATCTAATGCCACCCTCCCCATTACTACCAAGGGATTAACTCTAAAGGGAATCCTTGATGGTGGTGCTGGAGTGAGCATTGTGACTAAAAACTGTTGGGAATCTATGGGAAGGCCTCACCTCGAAGTCACAAACATAGTGGTTAAGATGGCAAACGGAACCATAGCTAAACCTATTGGAATGTTAAGGGACCTTAAGATCAAGGTCCTGGGATACAAGGTAAAACATACCTTCATTGTAATGGATTTCTCCAAGCATCCTATGTCATATCAAATGATCTTAGGACGTCCTTTCATGAGGGAAGCACAAATGGTACATGACTGGTCGAAAAACCATGTCTATCTACAATTCCAGGACTCTGTCATTCGAGTTGATCTTGAGAATGGTCGTGCGCATCCTTTAGGAAGCAAGGTTATCATTGATAATCGATCAGATACCACTATTCACTCCGCCCCATTAAGGTATTGCTATACATGCAAAAAAGAGACTGATGATGGAAAAGATTCTCCTTACATGGATGTCCTACCGGGTATGACTGAGTCGGATAACGTGGATTGGGTACACCTAGCGGCAACCATAGACACATGGGGAAATAGAGGCACAAGTTGGGTAACACCTGAAGGGCAAGATATGCCACCGTTAGTGCCAATAAACATGATAGGTGTTATGCACATGACTCCTGATGGCGAGAACGTGGCAAACTCCACTGACACTGAAAGTAGCGAAGACTCTGACCAATGCAACTCTGAGTATGAATCTCAAGAAGAAACTGACCCTGAGCCTGATGGGGAAAATGAATCAAATATTCACCCAAATGTGGAAGCAAGGTGCTCAAGGCCTAGGACAGTGGCCTCCTGCAGTTCATCCGAAAGTGAAGATCGACCAAGTGAGTCCGAATCGGATAGAAACAAAAATCAAAAACTTGGTAAGAAGAAAACGAGACATAAGCGCCAACGCTATCGAGCTAATGTACGAACTGCAATAAACAAGGAAAGATCCACTGCAGAATGGCTTAGTTATGTAGGAGCCATTGATGCTCATCGGAAGATAGCGGATAATTGGGGACAATACCTCCAAAGTGTCATGTGGTGTATTCCGCAACCTCATGACGTCGCCCAATTAGAAATCGAAGAGAAGCCAAAACTAAGTCGTACTGCAAGAAGGCGACAAAACCAAGAGTTGGCTCAGCAGCAAAAGGAAGCGGAATTGAAAGAAAAAAGTCTGGCACAACAGGAACCAGTAGACTTACACCCCGCACCCGAGCATTTCAAATCATTCACCACAGGGGAACGTAAAGTAGTCTACACAAAAGCCCAACGAACGCCTACCAATGGGAGTAGCGGTGTCTACGATGGCCCTGCGGTAGTTAAGGAGATAGACTTAGCAGATCCGGGTGAGGAGTCTAAACCAGTTTATATTGCTCAAGTCCTCACCAAGGCGGAAGAAGCTGCACTTACGAAGCTTCTTAAAGAATTCAAGGACATATTTGCTTGGACATATCATGATATGAAGGGTGTTCCACCCTCGGTGGTGCAACACACGATTCCAATGATTAGCACTGCTAAACCAGTCCAGCAACGTCCCTACCCAATGAATCCTAAGTACGCAAAGATTGTACAAGAGGAAATTGAAAAGCTGGTAAAATGTGGATTCATATATCCTATTGAGCACTCAGAATGGGTTTCTCCGATAGTCATCGTACTAAAGAAGAATGGGAAACTCAGAGTGTGCGTTGATCTCAAAAAGGTTAATGCAGCCACCAGAAGGGATCATTACCCCTTGCCATATTCTGAACATGTGCTTGAAAGAGTGGCAGGCAAGGAGGCATATAGCTTTTTAGATGGGTACTCGGGTTACAATCAGATCACAATTGCAGACGAGGACCAAGCTAAAACAGCATTTATCACGGAGTTTGGAGTGTTTGCCTTTCGCGTCATGGCTTTTGGCCTGACCAATGCACCTGCAACATTCCAACGATTGATAAACACGGCCTTTAAGGAATATCTAAGGGACTTCTGTGAAGCTTTCTTAGATGATCTTTGTGTTCATTCCTCTTGGGACGAGCACTTGATGTGTTTACGAAAAATATTTGAAAGGTGTATATTATATCGCATCTCCTTGAATCCTTTCAAATGCCAATTCTGGGTTAAACACGGAGTTATCTTAGGGCATATAGTGTCCAAAAATGGGATTTCCACTGATGAGAGTAAAATCAAGGTCATTCTGGAATTACCCCCACCCACCAACTACAAGGGAGTCCAACGCTTTATGGGCCACGTTGGTTATTATCGAAGGTTTATTCTCTTCTTCGCCGAGATAGCTCGACCATTGTATAAGCTTCTCATCGAGTTTATTTGGACCGAAGAATGTGACCGTGCCTATGAGCTATTAAAGAAGGCCTTGGCGAGTGCTCCAATCTTGAGAATGCCTAACTGGGATTTACTCTTCCATGTGCATATTGATGCATCAAACTTTGCTATTGGGTGTGTGTTAACTCAACCTGGAGAACACAAGCTAGACTACCCCATTAGCTTTGCCAGTCGCCAGTTGAACGATGCTGAGATGAACTACACCACTACGGAGCGAGAAGGGTTGGCAATGATATATGCAGTAAGGAAATTTCGTTATTACCTCCTTGCCACCAAGTTTGTTTTCTATGTGGATCATCAAGCATTGTTGTATCTGGTAAACAAACCATGCTCCACAGGAAGAATCACACGATGGCTATTGATTCTTCTTGAGTTTGATTTCACGGTTGTTGTGAGACCTGGCAAGAAACATGTTATGGCTGATCATTTGTCTCGCATACCCAATGGTGAGGCTCCTACAGGGGTTGATGATGACTTACCTGACACTTCCCTGTTCATGGTGGAGACAATGCCTGAATGGAGTGAGAAGATTGTTAACTTTTTGGTTAATGGCTTTCCACCCAAGGAGCTTCGTAAAGATCTAGCTCGAAAGCTGATCAAAGAATGCGAACCCTATTGCCTGATAGCCGGGACTCTTTATAAAAGAGGAAAGGATGACGTTCTTAGGCGTTGTGCCCGAGAAGATGAGTATCTATACATTTTGCAAGAGGCACATATGGGTGTAGCCGGTGGTCACTTCTCAGGAGACTTAACTGCGCGAAAGATCTTACAATCAGGGTATTGGTGGCCCACTATGTTCCAAGATGCATCACTCTTTGTGAAGGGTTGCGATGAATGCCAACGATATAAGAAACCCCAGAGGAAAGATCAGATGCCCCTACATCCAATCAAAGTAAACCAACCATTTGAAAAGTGGGGTTTAGACTTTGTAGGTCCAATTAGCCCAGCGGCCCGAAACACACAATCTCGCTATATTATTGTGGCCACTGACTATATGACCAAATGGGCTGAAGCGAAAGCGACACGTAAGGCAGATGCAAGGACAACAGCCAAGTTCCTCTTTGAAAATATAATCACACGATTCGGTTGTCCTTTTGAACTTGTGAGCGACAATGGTACGCATTTTATAAATGAAGTGATTAAGGAGCTCACAACAAATTTCATGATATCCCATCATAAATCTACTCCTTACTATCCGCAAGCGAATGGCCAAGCCGAGAGTACCAACAAGACTTTAATCTCTGTTTTGACAAAGACAGTTGAAGCTCATCGCACGGATTGGGATCTAAAGCTCACGACAGCTTTATGGGCCTATCGTACTACGTACAAAGTGGCTATTAATTGCACACCATTCAAAATGGTATATGACCAAGAAGCAGTCATGCCGTGGGAATTTGTCATTCCTAGTCTTCGTGTTGCTACTCAAGAGGGTTGGGATGGTAATCCCTTAGCAGAGCGTCTGTATATCCTTGAGCGACTAAACGAAGAAAGACAATTGGCTGTATACAATGCCCTTGTGGAGAAGGATAGAAGGAAAAAATGGTTTGATCGCCATCTAAAGGACAAGGACATCAAGGTTGGGGATAAAGTCCTGATGTATGGAGTGCGAAACGAAAAGAAGAAGCTCAAATATGCTGGTAAGGGACCATATAGAGTATGTGAAATTACACCGCAAGGTACCATCAGAGTGGAGACTCTCGACGGAGTTGAAACCATTGGATTCCTTAATGGGAGTAAATTCAAAAGATACTATGACCCCCTGAGCCAGGAGGAGTTACACGCAATCCATCAAAAGAAGGCAGCTAAAGAACATGCTGAGCTTAAAAAGATACAAGCAAGAGTCGAAGCCAAAGAACGTCAACAGCGTGCTAGGAGACAACGAGAAGCCAACTTGGGAATTACGCAAGTATTTTTCGAGGAAGCAGAGGAGGATGCACTGGAATCTGACCCACCTCTAAGATACCCAATTGAGTTACAGAGTCCTTACGGGGAGGTGCTGTATAATGCATTATTGGATACAGGAGCTCAACACAATTTGCTATCATATGGCGTGTGGTGTCAACTGGGAAAACCACCTTTAACCAAGAGTTCTATCCAAGTCCAAGGAATCAACAAGAAGAAAACCCCTGTCTCAGGAATTCTGCACACTCCGGTTGCTTATGACAAGGGAACCATAATTCAAAGCTTTTTGGTTATGCCTGCTGGTACCATGGAAGGGACTGTAATCTTAGGGCGTAAATGGATGATGGCCACCAAGTGCAATATCGATTGGGCAACCAGACAAGTCACAACGCAAGAACCAACACTAGGTCTGACCGCTCAAAATCCCGCACCTAAGTCATCCACTCAAATATTAGATAACGAAAAATCACAAAGTCCAGTGGCAAAACCATCTTCGATTGTTGGCCACCCCTCTAACGCTTCAACGCCAAGAGTGGAAACAAGCAAGGTGGTCCCTAAAGCTTCGCTTACTATGCCAAAGAGTACATATAAATGGGTCCCCAAAGCTTCGTTAACAGCTACTTCCCCTGCTCAATCTCGTTCAGCCACCAAGAAGCCTCGTAAAAGGAAAGTAGCTACCCACCCGAGAAAGGGCAATGTAACATTGCGATGGATCCCTAAAAAATTATTAGTAGCCCAAGGGTACTACGAGGGGAATGACCAGATTTGGGTTCCTAAACCTAAGGTGAATCCCTCTACATCACCTATAAAACCTTGCAAACCAATTGTTGCCACCCCAATGACAATTCAAGACCGTGGTAAGGGAAAGGTAACAGAGTGCTCCGCACCACTTCCAGAGTTAGTTTGGATTCCCAAACGATATCGATCATTACCACCTAGCTCAGGAAGGGGGGAGCCACATGAAGCTTCTAGCTCCTCATGCCAGGCACACAATCATATAGAAGTTTCTACATGCTCTACACCTACTCTTGTCAACACCCAACAAAAAACCGATGAGTCTACGTCTCCCCTTGTAATAGTATCGTCGAAAACCATTTTCTCCATTCGTCAATGGGAGCGTACACTACCATCTCTACAATTGGATGTGGCCACAAGGGTCATAAAAAGCTATCTGCCCACATCACAACCTATGACCCGCTGGACAAATTGGTTCCAAGAGGCTGCAACATCATTGCAAATAATATGATCTACCCAAGGAAAGGGGGAGCATGTACTCATGCTCGACATTCTAATGCTTCCTCCTTAACCTTCTCCCCTGACCATGTAATTGCCAAATTCAAGGGGATGTATATATATAGCTTCATACATTTTTAAAAAATAAAAAAAAACAAAAACAAAGAAAAGAAAAACAAAAAATAGTAAAAAGAGCAAGAGCACAAAAAGAGGATAAATATCTGTATACAATCAAGAACTAGATTGACCTGTCTCACAAACCTACTGATGCTATATCTGTGTTTGCAGATATGGCAGATGCACGATCATCATACACTTCATCCACTCCCGCCTTTGATGAGAGGTATCATCTGTACCTTTCTCAGATATTTCACATGTGCTATCCTGTTATTGAAACTGAATGGGATCATATAGATGTACTGGCCAGAGAGGAAAATGTTGAAGAATTAGAATGGCTAATTCGCCTATTGACCATGACTGACCCCTACTCCGTAGAGGAAATATCCCCGATAGCCCAATGCTTTCCTTTTCCACAAGATGACTATCCTCGCATGGTTATATTCTTGATGAGTTTATGTGGATGGGAAAATGAAAAGGAAATATCTGACAATGATGAATGGACGGATGAAACTCATGGCACTACTGAGGTTGACTTTATTTGTTTGGATGATGCGGATAGAGGCTTAGCCTTAGGGCTAGAGCCAGGACTCTACAACATCCTCTTACCGTATTCTCAGTAGTAGTGTGGTGACTGGTAGGTAGGTTAGTGTTTTCAAGTTTTTTCTAGTTTAGATTCCTTAAACGAGTCTTGAAATTTTCACATTGATGTGCCTCTCGAGGTATAGTGCTTGTTAGTTGATTGTACAGGTTAAAAAGTTTGAGGTGGGTTCGCTTCCATATCTTGAGACTGCCGCAACGATCATCAAAATATATCTACATCACATTGCAAGCTGTCTCATCAAATCAAGGAGATCTCCAATTTCAGGTGTAATTCTTCCATACCCACTCTCTTTCGTTTTTTCTGTTCAATTAATTTCATAAACTATACGGCATGACCACATGGAAATTGTCACTGTACTACTTAGTTTTTAAAGTTGCTTGCATGCTAGTGTAAAACATTAATGAGCTTAACTTTATTGGAAATATTCCTAGGCAGCATGATGTCTTTAGTTAACCTTGGAATACGATTGTCTTAGGTCTAGGGTCAAACCATCTTAATGTTTGACACCTGGCCATGTGTGTGTTGACCTCTAGGACATAGCTTTTACCCCTTGTCGAAAGGATGTAAGAACACATTTTAGTTCAGGAGCAAAGATCAAAAGAAATAGATTTTAAAAAAAAAAGCCTACAATAAATGGCAATACAAGGGTTAGTGTGCTTTAATGTTGGCCTATCGCCTTATTGATACTTGGTAGGCGAGGAGTATTCTACTCCAGACCGATGCCTTGGTTGGTAGGGGGTAGCCTTGCCTAAAGTGAGCTAATAGATTCCTGGATAATGCCTTGTGTTAAACATGGTACCAGGATCGATGTTAGTTTTGCCTTAGAAGGTCGCCATTGTGTACAAAAATTGTCATGTGCAAAAAAAAAAAATAAAGGCAAAAGGCTCCTGTAACTCTGATGTTTCTTGTGTCCCTAGGCTCGTGGTAACTACTTGTTCTTAGAGTAGACATAGTATGGTCATCTGTTTATTTATTAAGCTTGGTTATTTTCCTTGACTTAGGCCAGTTATAAACCTTGATTAACCTGTGACACCTTGCTAACTCTTGAATTCCTTTCAATAATTTTAAACTCCTATTAATTTGCTACACTAGCTCACTCATGTGACTTTTAAACTAAGTTCTCATAGCAACATCCATTGTGGTCTCACATGCTTGAATTTATACACTTTATATCTTTTGAATTCTAGCATACCTTCACTCTACTTCCCTGTTTTGCAGACGGTCTACCACAACAACCCTCTTGAGCTTACCATACCATAGCTTCCGAGGACGGAATCTACATCAGGAAGGGGGGCATGTTAACCCATGGCCGACATGGCGACGTACTATATTTTACGTCATTAATTTAAATATTCTGAGTCATGGGCCGGGCTTGTCGGCACCATATGTTAAGGATGAAGGGATTGGGTGATCGCCGATGAGAGGCGCACCTTGGATATCAGTAGGATAAGGGTTAGGGTCGGCCGGCCATGTATGGGCGCCCAAGTGTGAACGGCCAAGTCACCTATATGAGTCAAATGTAACCCTAAAATCCTCATTCTCATGTGTTGTGAATACAAGAGTGCTCTTGCCTTATCTCTTTGGTTTCCTTCTCCTGCGTTTGTGAGAGAGAGAGAGAGTGAGTGAGAGAGCGATTGAGCACTGTGTAGCGGCACGGCGGCGGCGGAGAGGCGGTAGAGCGGCGACGGCGGCTCCTCCTTCACGGCTGCGACGCGGGAATCCTTCAAGGCGGCAGTTAAGCGGTGAGTGACTCACCTTTTGCATTCTGTTTTGAGCTTGCCTTCCTGGTTGTATGCTTGCAGCCATTCGTGGCTCGCATACGGTGTCCGGCAAGTCCCCAGCTACGACCTGTGCGGCAAAAGCGCACAGGCTGCGTCTTCCTCAAGCCGCCATAGCCTAGGCGTGGAGAAGAAGAGAGGGTGGAAGTCGGTTCACGTCCCAACCATATAATAACGAGTTAGGGTTTCTCGTTGGGTTTTATACCAAAACCCTGGCCTGTGTCCACACCTCCTAGCCTGGCCGCCCATCTTACTTAAGAGCCGTGCTAACTTAGATGTGTACACAAATCGACCAAACCCTAACGCCCATTAACCCCTGAACCCCGCTAGCACTAATAATACTCTCGAGACTCCGAAAGCTATTAACTTATGCTAGGGCTCGACTTCCGTAGGACCATAGTCCTGACATTACTCCCCCCTTCGAAAAGAGTTTTCGTCCTCGAAAACAAAAGTGGGGAAACGTTTCCTCATCACACTAATGTTTTCCCAAGTGGAGCCTTCCTCTGGTGGATGGTCCTTCCACTTGATAAGAGCTTGTTTCCGAACTTGGTGGCGAGTACGTAACATGTGATAATCCAATACTCTTTCTGGTTCATGAGGCAGTATTGGGGGTTCCACATATTCTACCAAGAAAGAATCATCCACCGGCCTTTCATGACCCATAAGGCGTTTCCTCAAACGGCTTACGTGAAAGATGGGATGAACCTTGGAATGTGCTGGTAACTCAAGTTTATAGGCTACTGGGCCCACCTTCTTGAGTATCTTAAACGGTCCACAAAATCGGGGTGACAATTTTGGTACGGGATCCGTTTTTAAACTGGTGGAGTTTTCTGGTACCTTCAGAAACACCCAATCACCTTCTTGAAAGTGAAGTGGCCTACGTTTCTGGTCCGCAAACTTCTTGTAACGATCTTGCGCTTGACGAACATTTAATCGTGCAAGGCGCAACATATCCATATGGTCTTGGATAAAATCCTTAACCTGACTGATTTTCTCATTCGCCAGTCCCACCGACACTGGTGAACGTGGCTGAAAACCATACATCAACATGAAAGGGCTAAAGCCTGTCGAGACATGCTTTGCGCTATTGTAAGCAAACTCAAGAATAGGCAAATAAGACTCCCAATCAGATTGTTTTTTGCTGACATATGCTCGAAGCATATCTTCCAGCACTTGATTAACCCGTTTAGTCTGACCATCTGTCTGCGGATGATCAGCTATACTAAGGTTCAACATAGTACCCAACTTACTGAATACTGCTCGCCAAAAATGGCTGTTAAACTTGCGATCGCGATCATTGACAATATTGGATGGTAAGTCATAAAGTCAATAAACATTCTCCACGAAAAGGCGTCCCAATTCTGGAGTAGTAACTGTTTTCTTAGTAGGCACAAACCGACAAAGCTTGGTTAATCGATCCACGATTACCCAAATGGCATCATGCACTTGGACTATCATGACACTCAAAAAGAATTTGGCGCCTAGTGTCTAAGTCCAATGGAACACAAACTCTCCCCTTGTGGAGTAAGTATCCATCATCGATGGAAAAGTTTTTCCATCTCGCTGTAGTTCATCTTGTGATAAAGAAGAACCATGTGTGGAAGAACTGGAAACACTACCGTTTGAGTGAGAGGGACCCCTCATTTGAACATGATTCCACACCTTTGAGTATGTTGAATCCTGCTTGCATTTGCCTCGTAAAGATTCTAACAATTCGCTTTTCAACTCTGTGAATAGCAGCGAATTAATCTCCGGCATACAACTCAAAGCATCAGCTACAATATTGTAACGTCCTTTGCGATAGCGTAGCTTGCAATCATACTCCTGAAGGATCTCAGCCCATCTGGCCTTTCGACCCTGCAAATCTGTTTGGTTCATAAACCACTTTATGCTTTCGTGATAAAAAACAAGCTCGAATTGAGCACCATATAAGTAATGTCGCCATTTTCGTAAGGCATATATGATGGCAAAGAGCTCACGCTCGTAAGCTGAGTAGTTTTGTTGAGCACGATTGAGCTTCTTGCTCTCATAGGCAACAGGATGACCATCTTGAATGAGAACCGCACCCACTGCCTTAGCACTGGCATCCGTTTCAATCACAAATGGTTTTTGAGGATCCACAATTGCCAAGATGGGAGCTGTAGCCAAAGCAACTTTAAGCTTATCAAAGCTACGTTGTTGCTCCTCACGCCATTGAAAGGTAATTGCCGCACCTTTCAATTGATCAGTCATGGGAGCAGCAATCTTTGCATAACCGTTCACATATTTGCGATAAAATCCGGCCATTCCCAAGAAGATTTGAAGTTCTTCCTTACTTCGAGGTGTTGGCCATCGCATAATAGCATCAACCTTACTAGCATCCATAGCAATTCCGTCTGCAGAAATTACATGACCTAGGTATTGTATGCTATCCTTGAGAAATTCACACTTACTTTCTTTCGCGTAAAGTGCATTCTCGCGTAGTAACTGAAAAACTTTTCGTAAGTGTTCCAAATGCTCTTCTAAAGTCGAACTATAGACCAAAATGTCATCAAGAAAGACAATGACAAATTTGCCTAAGTACGGCCTTAGTACGCTATCCATAAGCGTCATAAACGTTGCCGGGGCATTAGTAAGCCCAAACGGCATAACCAAAAACTCATAGTGTCCAAAGCGAGTTCGGAACGCAGTCTTGGTTATATCATCAGCGTTAATACGCACTTGATGATATCCGGAACGTAAATCAATTTTAGAAAAATACTTCGCACCTTTGAGTTGATCAAACAACTCATCTATCTTAGGTAGCGGGTATTTGTTCTTAATGGTTACCGCATTCAAGGAGCGATAATCCACACACATGCGCATGGATCCATCCTTTTTCTTCACCAAAAGAATGGGCGATGCCCATGGTGAAGCACTATGGCGAATGAAGCCCTTACTAAGGTAGTCAGCAAGCTGACGTTCCACCTCAGCTGCTTTAGTCGCACTAAGCCTGTACGACGGCTTACTAATTGGTTTGGTGCCCGGAACGACATCAATGCGATGAGGCAAAGCTCGTTCGGGTGGCAAACCCTCTGGTAATTCATTAGGAAAAATATCTTTAAATTCTTGTAACAGTTGTTGCAAATACAAAGCATTAACTGGTTGCTTAAGATTATTTAAATAGATTTTAGAAGAAGGTAAAGAGAAAGAAGGCATCGCTGAGGAAGATTCATTTGAAGAAGAAACATCATGCACATCAAACCCACTAGTTTGAGACACACAATAACAAAAATAGACTTCTTCTATTTAATTACTATGCTCCAAAAAAGAGAGTTCGGCATTACATATGAGTGGTGTTGGGGGTACATCACGTTCCCCAATAAGTAAAACATGCTTACCATTGGCCTCAAACGTAAACGTATTATGTTCATAACTCCTTTTGAGTGATGACCCTAACCCATACAACCACTCCCGTCCTAAGATGACATCCGCACGAGACATATTCATCACTTGGAAGTCAAGAACCATAGTGTGTTCTTGCACAAACACAGGCACTTGCCGTACTAGAGTATCCCACACATCGTGATCATCCCCCTGAATGGTGGACACCACATAACGATGAGAACTTTCTGTCTCCGGCAACTTTAATTTCTTAACTAATGCATAGTTCAAGAAATTGTGCATGGCACCATCATCAATGAGAATACGTACTCGATGACCATAAATGGAGCCATGCATACGGACCAAATCATGTGGTCCAACTGTCTCTTGCCACATAGATGTAGTGAGATTACACTCATGCATCTCGGCAGTGTGCGAAACCTCTACCGCAGAATACTTAGGATCAGCATCCAAGGGAAGTGTTTGCACCATGTGTACAGCCTTCTCCTTGACCTTCTCCTTATCCTTATTCTTGCGAGGCAACTGTGGACAATTTTTCTTCTCATGATCACTACCTAAGCAATGATAACATAGTTTCTCCTTCTTGGCCCGTTCAAAGTCTTGTGGAGACAACGGACCACTTGACCCTTTAGACTTCTTTGTGTTTTCAGTAGAATTGCTGGCAAGTTTACGCTTATTAGCATTAAATTGCGAGCCATTGAATTTGGCCGGTCTATCCATGCCCTTCTTATCCATGGTGTCATCAAAGATAAGGGCACTTTGGATAGCCGCTTCCAAAGTTTTAGGATATTGGGTTTTAACCTTTGCCTGATATTCTTTATCAAGGCCTCTAACAAACCCACGAACCTTTTGAAAGTCGTCCAAACCATCTAGCTTGAGAATGACTTCACGGTATTTGGACACATACTGATTAAGTGTAAGACCTTCCATCTTGCACTTGTCCCAGGCTGTCCAACTCCAATCTTTCTCGTTTTGCGGTAAGAACTCCTTTTTAAATGCTGCCGCAAACTCCTCCCAAGTCTTAGGGCGAGTTTCAATAGGTAGACTCATCCACCACTTGTAGGCTTTACCTTCAAGTGTGAGACTCGTCTCAGTGACCATAACAGCAGCAGAAGTGCGGCGTAAGCGATGCAAGTCCGTCCACTTGTGTAAAAATGTATGGACCGCATCCTTGTTACGATCGCGCTCCTCTCCCTTAAACACAGGCGGCTTCACGTTTTTCAACATAGCCCCTTCCTGCGTTGCAGATGGTGCAATAGATGGTGCAATAGGATTTGGAACAAGAGGAGGCATAACTATCGGAATAGGCCCTCCACTTGCCACCGATCCACTTGCAAAACGTGCCATAAATTCAGTAAAAAGCGTGCTCATGTTTGTGAGATTGGTATTGACATTTGTTATAGTGCGCTCAAGTGCAACTACCCTTGAAGTGAGACGCCCAAACTCTATCGTGTCTACCAAACCATAATCATCTATTGGACTCGCACCCCCTGCGGCATCGGTCATGTTGTCATCCCGATCAGGCGCAATGGCCTGTCGCGAATCACCCACACCACCACCCAAAGGGTGTGCCTCACTAACATCATGCATATCATTCTCAAAATCGAAGTGAACATGAGACGGTTCCGCTGAGGCCATGGTATGCACGTGCTTACAAATAGAGAACGGATTACCTTCAAAAGCGAACTCCAATTGAAGCGTCGTAGAAGAATTCCTCTTGCATGCACAGAAATCGAGAAGAAATCACCACTTGAGTCGTCAATCAACACATGCATGCAAAAAAGTGTGTTGCATGTAGCATGTCGTTGAAGATCCGTCCACCAAAAACTTCCAAACTTGAAGCATAGAAAACTCCTCTCACAAATTGAAAGAAGGAAAGTTGAAGGTGAAAAGGTCACTTTCCTTGTAGTTTGTGTCACTTTCCTTGTAGTTTGTGTCCTCCCTTGAAAGAATAAGTAGAGCTCTTTTGAAGAGAAGAACAACACAAGTGAAAAGGTGAAGTGGCTAGCACACTTGCCTTGGAGCTTGAGGTGGTGGGTTCAAAACCCCACTCCTTGGATGGTGAAGCCTCCCCCTTGTGCCACTCAAATAAGGGAGAATTCTCGCGCGCTCGCCAACGGCGCGCCAACGATCGCTCACCGATCGCCTTCGAGGTCTGCCTTGGTCGCCGCCTTAGGCTTCCGCTGTGGCGGCCGTACGACCGACGGGTAGGCGGCGGAGACGCTCGCTGTGGGCTGTTCACGCAGGCGCGCATAGGCTGCGGCTGCGCTCGTGTAGGTCACCGTACGGGCGGCGGCTGTGCTCGTTTCTTTTGCTGCGGCGTTGAGCTCTTTCTCGTGCAGGTCACATCGATCGCCGCCCCGCTGGCTCTGATACCAGTGTAACGCCTCCGCTACGGCTAGGCGGCGGAGACGCTCGCTGTGGGCTGTTCACGCAGGGGCGCGTAGGCTGCGACTGCGCTCGTGTAGGTCACGTACGGGCGGCGGCTGCGCTCGTTTCTTTTGCTGCGGCGTTGAGCTCTTTCTCGTGCAGGTCACGTCGGTCGCCGCCGCTGGCTCTGATACCAGTGTAACGCCTCCGCTACGGCTGCGTCTTCCTCAAGCTGCCATAGCCTGGGCGTGGAGAAGAAGAGAGGGTGGAAGTCGGTTCACCTCCCAACCATATAATGACGAGTTAGGGTTTCTCGTTGGGTTTTGTACCAAAACCCTGGCCTGTGTCCACACCTCCTAGCCCGGCCGCCCATCTTACTTAAGAGCCGTGCTAACTTAGATGTGTACACACATCGACCAAACCCTAACGCCCATTAACCCCTGAACCCCGCTAGCACTAATAATACTCTCGAGACTCCGAAAGCTATTAACTTATGCTAGGGTTCGACTTCCGTAGGACCATAGTCCTGACACTCAATTTATGAGGTTCTTGAGGATTTGAGAACTTCTGGCATATACTAAAGGCATGATGTTATTCAATGCCTTAGTAGCAATTTGTGTTTTATTGACATCTTTCATAGTTGCAAGTGGAAACTATGGTTTGGTGTTCCAGATGAAACACAAGTGTTGCATGTTTCCTTAGTCATAGTACTTAAGGAAAATATGTGTTATGTGTGTTACTTTCCTTGTTGTAGTACTTAGGGAAGTTATAAGCATAGATGACCATATGGTCTACACACAGACATTTGTTTACAACTTTCTGAACTGTTTTCGCGGATTAAAACTTTTCTTAAAGGGAAGAGTAAATAGGTTGACAAGTTTCTTCCAACTAAAAGATGTGAAGACATCTGTGCTCTTCGCTAGGCTCTTTAATATCAAACATCTCTATAAACTATATGGCATGCCGACACAGATATAGTGTTGGGTGAGATAGAAAGTTTGATAGTCATCTTTGAAGGAAAATCTTCAAAGGTTAAATATCACTCTAAGTAAGAGTGAAATCAACCATCCATAGATTGATGGTGGTCAAACTAAAAACCCAACGAGGTTCTAGAGCATATGCTTGTGCATATTTGAATAATCAATCTAATGGAGATGAGTAACTCTCACCTTTGGAATCTATTTTTTGTTGTTTATGACTAGATTTGCTCCATTTACATTGTTTTATGGACTCTAGTCTAGATCTCCTATGGCCGTAGAGTTATGCAAGGAGAAGAATCAACAAGTTGGTAGAATAGCATAGTAGCGTAGTCTACAAATACTTAGTAGCATAGTCTATGAATGGTTGGTAGCATAGTCTACAAACTTGAGTTGCCGGAGAGCTCTTAAGTACACCTAGTTTTTCATGTCAATGGCATGTGAAAACAATGTATCACCAAGACAACATAGTTTATCTTAAAGTTGTATTTGAGTCCTTGGAGTTACTGCACTTCCACATGAACCAAGGAGAATTCTTAGGTTCAAAGACCGAAACACGAGGTGTACTTTGTACCGATGAGAAATTGTTAAGTGAAAGGATAGGTCAGAAAAGGTCTCAAGTGAGAACAACTATATATGCTTACCAACAACTTTTCCCAGTTTGTTTTTGCGGATGAAAACTCTTTAGAAGGGGGGGGTAATGTCACATAGCGTAACGGCATGCGTGAGTTGCATGTGGTGGTGGTAGAGCTTGATCGGACATGGAGTCCACACACCGAAGCACATGTGGCGAAGTGTGCAAGGTTTAGGGGTGAGGCGCCTCACTATATAAGCATGCAATGTGGATACTTTTCCACATTCCTCTATGGTTGGGTGGTGACCTAGAGCTCCTTGACCTCTTGTGCTATGGCGGTGACTACCACGACGTAACACTCTACTTTTTTCCATTGTGTGGTATACTCTAAAATTTTCCAAATATATTTTCTTATTCTCTTTTCACTATGTGGATAAGTTTTTGCCCCAAGCTCCTTCTTCGTAGCTATAAACTTTCCCTCTTAATTTAAGAAGGGAAGCTCCCCTTGCATCTCATATGTCTCATTGTGAAATACCACATTTTCGCTCACTATGATCTTCTTTGCTTGAGGATCATAGATTTGGTACCCTTTGGAGTCTCTGTGGCATCCCAATAAGATGAATTTATGACCTTTGGGATCAAATTTGGTTCTATAGACACTTTACACTTGTGTATGGTCCACATGATTTGTGGCATAACGTCATAAAAATTAATTCATAATACCCATAATATGTTTTTTTCTTGCATGTTTATATAACCTTACTTGTCTAAATGTTGTCCCCCTTGCATTGCATTGTTATTATGTGCTTATGTTTCTCGAATGGTGTTTTCTTTGTTCTGTGGGTGTTTCTTTCCTATGTTGTTATTTTTCTTAAGTTGATGCATTTTTCTTACTTGAATGGTCTTTTCTTTGTTATATGAAAGTTTCTTTCCTATGTTCTTATTTTTCTTACATTGATGCAAGTACGAACATTATTCTTTTGCATGCATGTGCATTAAGAGAATCAATCAATATGTGTGTGACTTTTAGTATTTATGCAAGTAAATGTTCATGTGTATAGGTTAAACCACCATGCATGTACTGCTTTTGAATGTCTTTGTGTTATGATGCATCTATGTTTATTATGTACTCTACATTTTTCATAAATTTTAAAGAGTCTTTATTAATGTATGTTTTGTTTCGGTTTGATAAGTTTATCTTATTTTATGTAGAGGAGTCCTTGTATGCTGCTACAAATGTGTGGAGGAAGAAGGTCATTTAAATCATCCATTTGTGAGAATGAGATTGCTTCTTATTCATTGAGAACTATGACTGAATTCCTAAGAAAACCAAATTGTTCAAGGTGTCAATGACAATTGTGTGTGGATAATAGGGACATGACCATATCTTAGCTTTTGGGAGGCTATCAAAGATTTTGTGAGCCAAAATGTCTTAAAGGTCTGTTTTCAATAGAGAAGGGAGGGAGATTGCATCGCCTTCACTTTCAAATGATTGTAGGCTAATGTTCACATCCTTGAATGCAATTGATAAATTGTTTAAATTATACATGGCCTAGGATATTTATGAAGTGCTTGTTTATGTGACTCCTTTATAAGCAATTTGCAAGATGGTGTTTTTGTGATGCTTTAGGAGGAAGCTATGCTTTGTATACTTATGTGCTCTTACTTATACACTTTGTATACTTGTGTGCTCTTACTTCAATTTGCTTGCTGCCTTTTTAATGTTTTGAAGGTTTACCTAAGTGTTATATGAACTCGTTTAGCCGCCTCCTTGTTGATATGTATATTCACACAATTTTGATATGTATTAATTAATTCCATTAACATGGCATTAATTAATACATATTTATATTACACCTCCCTCCTCTGCCTCTACCATCACCCTCCTCCTACTAGCCCATGCCTCTCGCCCTCCTCCTCCTCCTCCTAGCTTGCCTTAACTTCACTGTCCTCCTCGCATAGGGCATCTGCTCCCATTCCCCTACGAAGGCTCTTCATCCCCTACTATGTGAGAAAGTGGCGTCTTAGCTTGTATGCACGATAAGTAGTAGCATAGAGCGAGGCAGGCAGAGAGAGAGAGAGAGAGAGAGAGAGAGAGAGAGAGAGAGAGAGAGAGAGAGAGAGAGAGAGAGAGAGAGAGAGAGCTGACAAGGTCCTGCAGGACAGAGCTAGAGCTTGGCATGAACCCTGAGCGAGAGAGAGCCCAGTGGAGACAACATTTGCAAAGGAGGGGGAATAGAGAGCATGTGGAGCAAAAGAGAGCAAGCATGAGAGAGAGAGAACTAGAAGAGAGAAGAAGATGGAGCACATGGAAGATAGCGGACATGTACAACGAGAGTATGACACTTTGTAGCACATGATGAAGTTGCCAAATAAAGGCTATCTGCTCTAATATAATTCCAAAAAACCTCACAACAAAAAAAGAACTCCCTTACGCATTCTAGCATAAATTAATTAATCCACACTCAAAAAATGTTTTGGTGCTTTATTTATTGTTATGCTTTGAGGTTTACTGAGTTTAATTTTTATTTCCCAAGGTTTGACATTAGGGATGAAACTTTAGGTGATATATGAAAACCCTAGCCCTTATAAGCGGGCCGGAGCGTCCTCTTAAAAGATCTCTGAGAGCTTCGTCAAGGGTTTCCGCGACGATCGCTGCAGACGCTACGAGCTCTACGGACAATAGCCATGGTGGCCGCCAAGAAAACAGTACGCTCCTCTTCTTCATTTCATTTCTCTAGCGTTGCTTACTTTCTATCAGCTGTTTATCGAAGATTCAAGGGTTAGAATCTGTTAGGAGAGGTGGAAATCACAAGTGGAACCCTAGTTATTTCTGCCGACGCTAATCTCTTTGCCTGATCATCGTTAATCGGACTGTGATTACTATTGTAGATCCGTTCTCGTATGCATAAACCCTTCTGGGAAGCTAATGCGGGTGTGCACTAATCGCTAGTTTCGGCTTCTTGGAGGTCTTCATTTGTATATGGTGGTGGCTGTACCAGATAGTCATGTCATGGTCTGAAGCTTTTTATGTGTTTATGACGCTCAGGCATGGTTTTCCATGTGTCTAGATGTCCTCTGTGTGTGACCCTCAGGTGTCTAGAAGTTTTATGACCTCATGCATGAGTTTTCCATGTGTTTACGACCCTGAGGCATGGTTTTCCATTCGTCTATATGTCGCGGGTTGATGTTGGCCATGGTTTCCCATGTGTCTGTACTGGCTACGTCTGATGATCAGGCTGTGGAATCTTATGCTTCATGTCATTTGGGGATATTCGTGAGTCGTTTGCTATGGTTGATTTGTGTGATGTTTGTGAATGCCTTGTATTTTGCTCATATTCATAGATTCTTCTCAAAATCTTCAGGCAGACAAGTGTGTGTTTTTGCGATAGATTAGAATGTAGATGTATAATTGGTTTGCGCTTCTGTTTGCAGAAAAAGGCTCAGGAGAGCATCAACAATAGGCTTGCGCTTGTCGTGAAGAGCGGCAAGTTCACTCTGGGATACAAGACAACCTTGAAGTCACTGCGTGGTGGCAAGGGTATGGAGAGGATCAGCACCGTGAGCTGATGCATAACATGAGAGCCATCTCTAGTTGTTTGTTATGTGAAACCAAGCATGTCTTTATGGTTGATTTTTTCACTGCAGGCAAGTTGGTTATTATTGCCAACAACTGCCCTCCCTTGAGGAAATCAGAAATTGAGTATTATGCCATGCTTTCAAAAACTGGTGTTCACCACTACACTGGAAGTGAGTATGGGATCTCTACACTCTTCAGTTGCATCCGGAGCAAAGATTTGTAATATATGTTGTGTGCTACTACTGATGGATGCCTCTATTGCTCCTTGTCTTGGTTATACTGTACTGTCTTCAGATAATGTGGATCTAGGCACAGCTTGTGGCAAATACTATAGAGTATGCTGCCTCAGCATCACTGATCCTGGTAAGAATAATGTCTTTCATTTGAAGAGTCATGTTTCCTCTTATCTCGTTGCTTATTACCTGATTGTATAGAGGGCCCTATGCATTTGAAGACCTGGTTTTGATCTCCATGGATTTTTTCATATACTCAGTGTATTCTGCTCTCATTTTTTCAGGTGATTCTGACATTATTAGGTCAATGCCAACCGAGTAGGTGTTCCTTTTGGTGTCTCTGTTGCAGTTTTGAAGAATCTGGTGTGGAGGGATGTAGTGTTTCAATTTCTTCCAGCCACAGTTGGCTTGATGTGAAGTCACAAGCACAAACAAGATGAGGCCTGGCAATTGTCCACTTCTGATATATATGACTATTATGCTTAGCTTGTGGGTTCATGATGTCTCATCATTTGTTTTTGTTGTGGTGGCTAATAGTGTAAGGTCTTTAATGTGAGCAATTTAGGTATTCTTGCTGTTTAGGTTCTTGCTGAGAATTTACTGAACATTATGTCTGTCTAATGCATGTCATGTTTATGTTTATTGTTTCACATTTGAATGTTTCTAGCTTGGCATTCTTTGTTCAAAATCAGGTGCTGTATGTTGTTGTAGATTTTACATCTCATCTTCGTAATCGTCTCCAGTAGGCCTGCAGCATTCGAGTCTTGCCTGCACTGACGCATATAATTTCGTGCACTGCAGCACTTTATTCTAAAGAACATGATGTCTAAGAATGTGTACCTGGATGCTCTCCTGTATGTGAACTCAGTTAAAGGTTCTCTCTATTGGATGATTATGGAAGAACTGTAGTTGGAGGGTTTATATTTACAGATGACACAAATGTCCAATTTGATTGTGTAGGCCTTTTCAGTAGTGCTCTTTTATTTGAAACTTAACAATCAGCTGATTAGCGCCATCCCTTGATATTGTTTTTATAGACCTTTTGTTTTTATTGATTTTGTTTTCAACTATTTCTGCATAAATTGTTCATTACTATGTTCAGTTTCCCAATGCAATAATGTTTTTTCACATGGCAGTTTATTTTGTCATCATACATATTTTTCTTGATTTTTACTCTGGTTCTGTGTTGAAAGGGTGGTGTTTGTTATGTACCATCACTTTTTTGATTTTTTTTTGTTTGTGTGAGAGAGAGAGAGAGAGTACAATACCAGGGCGGTCTCAGATGGATATACATGGACATAAACGAAAATGACACGAACGGCAAGAATGTGATGATATACGTGGGTATGAAAAGTAAATAAGAACTGCAAGAATGGTTTGCTGGAACTTTTCAAAAGGATCTCGTAGTGTTCTGGATTGACCGCTACCTATCTACCTGTTTTTCATGTGGCTATGAAAACTTTTTTAAAGAAAATTTTACAGTCCTGGTTATGAGCATGCGCCATTCTCTGTGGGTTTAGACCTTAGCTTTACTCCCCCCTTTGTTTGAGTGATGCTGAGGTTAGTTCTTTGGAGATAGTTCCCTACAACTTCTTGTATTGTCTTGAAGAGAAGCCCTTCTTAGTAGTATAAATTATATATGAGTTTACCTTTGAGGGGTTTTGACGTGATTAATGAATAACAAAATCCCATATGGTGGCAGGCATGGCTATGCTCTGTAGAGCATGTAATGGCATGGCTGCTGATATAATGGCATGGCTGCTGATGGTGGCAGGCATTGCTATGCTCTGTAGAGCATGTAATGGCATGGCTGCTGATGGGTTTTGATGATGACGAAATCCCTTCTGGTTAGGAGTGGCTTCTGTTATATAGCTTGTAAGTGCACCACCAATTTTGATTTCTTGCGTAAATCTGGAGCTTCCATTTCTGCAATGAAAACATGAAGCATTTGGAGCAGCCTTTTCTTAGCTACTTCCCCCCCCCCCCCCCCCCTAACGGGAAGGCACAAAGATGCATGATCTCGAGATAGAGAGGGAGACCTTCTGAGGTTGACTGTTCTGATTTGTGATAGTGCATCGTCTCTGCAGCCGATTTAGATAGTGCTGTGTTATTTCAAAACTTTCAAACCACAGCTCTCGATCTTTCTTAAGGTAGATTTTATACTGCTCATTACAAGCATGCAATCGTTCTACGGTTCCCATTCGAAGTCATACTAAAGTTTGTGTGTACATTGCATTTATACAATAATTATTTGCCGAACACCTCGGGCACAATAAAATAAATGGCACCAAAATGTTTTTTGCATTTTAATTAAATATATATTGTGAGATTTTCAAGAATACGAGTGTTTTCCTAAGGCTCCATTTTAGTATGGCTTGGAAAAGTCGATGAAATGTCGACCATCCATATGCTTGCTATTTGCATACATTCACCCCTACATGTCCTCTTTATTTAAGGCAATGAAATGATGATCCTCCGTATGCTTTCTATTTCCATGCATTCACCCATATCCTTTTTATTTAAGGTCTCACAATTCTCTATAAAAGGCCATAAATGGCTCATTTGATGAGTAAAGGGAGGGAGAGGATAAGAGGGAGGGGGTGAACTCATGCCTAAGGTTTGTATTAATTATATGCCACAAACGTGGCATTTAATTAATACAAATCATAGGCTGTTTGTGGCATTTAATTAATACAAACCTTAGGCATGAGTTTACCTCCCTCCCTCTTGTCCTCTCAATACAAATATATATTTGTTTGAATATACAATAAGGCATGGCTCGTACAGCTTCGAGTTGTTGGATAGAGCCAATTTATACAGGTGATATTTTCCTCCTTTTTTGGTAACTATATCTTATTAATATAAATTTCTCTTGCAAAAAAAGGCACAATACGCTCCTATTTTACAATATACAAGGCTTCAATCACCACATTGTCATACTTTGAAAACCCTCACCTAATCCATGAGCAACGATATCCAAAGCAATGGTGTCGATGGTAAAAATTGTGAGGTTTGTTTCTTTATGGCATACCTTGGGAGTATTAAATGTGCTACAAAGAGTCTTGAGGGAGAGGGAAGTGACTTTCGATTTTGAGTTTGTTATGTTCTGACAGGCCTAGGACTAGGGAGGGCCAATATTAGGATAGGGTTACCCAAGATTAGTGTCTAGATTGGTAAGAGCTTATAATTAATAGCATGGGGTTAATAATGGCTAAAAACTTGTAAATAAAGTGAAAAAGCTTATAAATAAGGCAAGGGCCAATAATAGCCGGGTTAGTGTATTTATTAGGCACAAGAGGTCAAGTCATGTGGTGGCTTAGGACTACCAAGGAAGCGTGCACGATCTTGTGGCATTGGAGTTGCAAGGTGGGTGGATCAGCCTAGTGGTATGGGATGCTAGGTTGGGATTGCAAGCTCTGGGGGTGGTCGTGGTCATATGATAATGTTAGGCCTACCTTATGTGTGGTCTGTGGAGACCTTGCATTGGTATTAGAGGCCTAAATTTGACGAGTGCTAGAACTTGAGGCATGAAAGACAAATAAGATAGTACCCTCGTGCGGGTTGTTTTTGCAAGAAACTCGCGCGCGGATGCACACAAGGATTTGAGTGAGGGTAAAAAAACGATTGAAAATAGTCTCCTTGGTGAGCCACGGGACTAAATGACACATTATGAATAAGGAGGGATCTAAGGCTGAAAAGAGGCGTTTCACGATCTTGCCTAATCTAGATCGTTGGATTCTCGTCGGGCAAGTGAACTAGGGGTGAACTCAGGAGGGGTGAACTCAGGGTATACCATGGGGATTTTTGGGACTTACAAAATTTTGGAGGGGTTGAGCTCAATGCAAAAGAGGATTCAAACTTGGAACCATCTGCTCAAGCTTTCAAAATCTTCCCTAGTTCACTTTCTTACTAGAAAAGGTCTCCCTAGTTCACCGTAGTTCACCCCTAGTTCACCTCACGAGTTCACCCCTAGTTCACCTCTAGTTTACCCGCAGTTCACTTGGAAATCCAACGGTGTTGATCAAATCCCGATCGCCACGCCTCTTTCCAACCATAGATCCCTCCTGATTCATGATGTGTCACTTAGTCATGAGGCTTGGTGAGGACAAACCATGACATCATTGGTAGTTTTTTGCCCCTTGCTTTTGCCCTATGATGTTGGTAGATAGGGATGGGCAAGTAAAAAGCAACCAGTGTGCGCTTGCGTTACACGAGGAAAGGGAGCAGGTGTTGGCCTGATGTACATGAAGAGGGTGTAGTTGGCAGCCATGAGGCTGAGCCAATCTAGGAATAGATAGCCAGGGGTGGTGTGCAAGGTAGTAGGGCTAGACTGTACGCAAGGTCTATGCATTGAATATGCGCAAAGCATGCTGTCGAAAAAGCAAGTTCATGGGTGGCTGGTGCACAAAAACTGTCTGTACAAGGCAACATTCTAGAAAAGAGAGAAAGCACGTGATAAAAAAAAGCTCAAGCCAAGCATAGAGTGGGTCTAAAAGAGGGAAGTCTTATTTTTGGTGTTGAGTCAAAAAGGGAAGATGGAGTTTAGCAAGAGTGCTTTTTCATGTGTTACAAGTAGGGGGCTTTTATTTTTAGCACTAGCTTTTTACAAAGCACAAAATGAAAGCTAGCATTTTATAAACTCACTTGCTCCTATAAATTCAACCTTGCCCTCTTTGTGGATCGTACTTGTAGGTTTTTACAGGCTTGGATAAACACTTCTCCCACTGCTAAAATCCTCATCCTCGCCATCTCATCTACCAAACAAGATTTTCGTTAACCTTTCACTTTTCAGCCCGTAATCCGTTACCTTTTTGCCACTGTTTTTCTCCAAGTTTACACGCACAGTTTTGTGTGCATCGAAACTATATGGAGTCAGTGTGCATCGGAACTATATGGAGCCATTGGGGGTGAATTCATTCGACAGTAACAAGATGGAGTCAGATTCCATCACAGCTCGACAAAGACTTCAAAAATTTTAAAAATTACCAATCTTTCATGCTCTTACTCTTCCACATGAGTGGATAGTTCTTTTTAACACAGTGAAGAGATCACCCGAGGCTTCACGATGAGCCCTTAGTGTTATTTGGATAAACACTAGGTGGTAGGAGGCACACATAGTCATGTTGGATGTTGACTTAACCTAAGACATGATGCCAATTTAGGCACACGTAGTCATGTTGGATGTTGACTTAACCTAAGACATGATGCCAATTTAGGCAGTCTTGTGTGTGGCCTGCAGGAGCCACAGACATGGATTAGGTGTAAACATGGTGGTATCTTTTATCCTTGACTTACATAGATTGGATTGACTTCCCAGTTTTTTGATCTTGGTGTTTAGAGGGGAATCCATTTGCTTCAAGGCTAGGTTATAGGGGGGTGGGGGGGAGTTGGCCATTCCACCTACGATCATATCATGCCTAACAGAGGTTTTATGTGGGGTGTGCTCTGGTGTTATGGGATGTCAGAGTGTATTCTCATGTAGGATCTCTCTTGTATGGCAAACTTTGTGATTTGACATAGTGAACCGATGGTAATTGTGATGAGGAGCAGTATTGATCTGTGAGGGACAACAAGATAAGGAACTTTCTTGGTTGTCTAAGCATGGCATGTTACCCGTAGAGCGATCCCTCACTTACTCCTCGTGATGGGCCAAATAAAATTAATGCATCGAAATTGCACATGAGAGAGATGGGAAGTTTTGCTTCTCGGTCTTAGACTGAATGTCTAGACCAATGGACTATTTGATACTCTAGGGTGGATGCAATTCCATGGGATTATTTTGATTCGAGGACTTTGGAGTCATGTGGACTTTTCGCTTTTTGGATGGGGTGTCACCCATGGACATGTTAGAGGTGGAATATGTTATAACCATTGTCCTTCAGAATCTTTGTTAATGGAATTACGTGCACCTTTGGTTCATGGTGAAAGTGGCTGTTAGCCGTATATCGTCTTTAGGCTATTCGGTTCATCCCAATTTGGTGGGGTGAAAGTGTTAGAATATTGTGCATATCAGTGTGTGCGGACCATGCCTATTTATTAGGATTTTATCCACTTTTCTCTTTATTTGAAGGTCGTGAAGCAATCGGCCAGCTCCTTGCTTCCCTATATAAAGGGCCTCCTCATAATTGCTTGCATCATCCAATCCTAGCACATTGTAATACTCTCTGTTGGCTATTGCCATTGTAAAAGCCTCATGCTATAATAAAGGTGATGGGTGGCTGCGTTTTTTCTCCTTTCGCCATCTTCTTCTCTTTGCACAGTGGATATGGTTCCCCCCTGTACAAACAAGGAGGACAAGTTGGATGGAACCAACTATGCCCATTGGAACTAAATATGCAAATGTAGTTCATCCATATAAGGGTTTGTGGGAGATTGTTCAGGGTAGTGAGAAGAAGCCAAGAACTCGAGGCGTTGGACCTAGGTTCAAGAGGATGAATTCCTTTTGCTGCGGAATTAAAAGAGTGGGAGGATTGTGATTCAAAGGTGCAGTACGTGCTTGTGCGGACCATTACAAAGGAGGATTGTGATTCAAAGGTGCAGTACGTGCTTGTGCGGACCATTACAAAGGAGGTCTCACCGGCCGTGCAAACTCTTACCACTGCACATCAAGTATAGTCCAAATTGGAGGGTCTGTATGCTAAAGATTTATCGATGATGCGGGCAGTTACTTTGCAAGGGAAACTCTACAGTATGTTATTTCCTACTAGTAGTTCTATGCAATTGTTCCTTATGAAGGCTAAGGTTATCCATGACTAGTTTTACTGGCAATGGGTGTTGCCTTGTCCTTTGCTCAATTGGCTGCACTTATCCTCACCAAGCTTCCCCCAGAGTATGATGTGATTTCTTGGGCTTTGAGGTGTCTGGTCACAACCACTCAATTGGATTTTGATGACCTCAGCTCCCTTCTCTTAGAACAAGAGTCTGATCACGTTTCTCAGGGTAAGATCAAGGTATCTCTTAATAGTTCAGATCAGGCACTTGCTTCATAAGAAAGGTCAGAGTCATTGCTTCTCGTGTGAGAAGAGAGAACATTTGTCTAAGGACTGCTTGTCCAAGAAGAAGGACAAGACCAAGGGCAAGTCTTCATCTTAGAAGAAGGGCAAAGACACAACACAAGATAGTGATACAGATACTTCTACTGACTCATCTAGGGCTCCCAAGGCACTTTCGGCTTGGGAGGGCAAAGATGGTGTTCTTCTCTAGTATACATGTAGTTTCTCCCATGTGCTTCCAGCCCGAGGAGGCTTGTGGGTAGGAGAGGGAGCATGGGAACTATGATTCAGAGTTCCAGGGATTAAAAATCTGGCAAGACAATTTTTGGTGCATGGGAACTGACTCTGAGTTCCAGATATTAAAAATCTGGCAAGACAAGGTCAGCTCTTGGTGTGGCAGAGACTATGGACAGGATCTGTTCCAAGTTCATTGTTTGAGGTTTTGGGACATGATGTGTTCATAGTCCACTGTTGGGGGATAATGGGCGCGGTGTGGCCGACAGCTCATCATTCTATTCTTGGAGTTCACTCTTGGAGTTCACTGCACACTGGTGTGGGAATTCGGAGTCACGTAAATTTCTTTGCTGTTCGTGTTGGCATTGTGTTTCGAGGAAACAAGTTGGCGGGTGCTCTCTCCAAGGTGATTGTAGTATCTGCAGTAGTGGAGGGTCCATGGTTGCATCTTCATTAGCTTGCCTTCTTTAGACTCTTACACACTATGAGCTGTAGAGGGGGTGTTAGAATATTGTGCATCTCAGTGTGTGGGGACCATGCCTATTATTAGGATTTATCCACTTTTTTTTTTGAAAGTCATGGAGCAATCGGCTAGCTCCTTGCTTCCCTATATAAAGGGCCTCCTCATAATCACTTGCATCATCCAATCCTAGCACATTGTTACTCTCTGCTGGCTATTGCCATTGTAAAATCCTTATGCTATAATAAAGGTGATCTTGTGAACAAGTGCTCTCTCTCCTTTACTTCTACTCTCTCCTTTGTTTTGCTTCCGCATTGTGCAACTTTATTAGAAAGTGGCCGTTAGTCTTTGGTGTCACCCGTGGACATGTTAGAGGTAGAATATGGTATAACCATTGTCCTTCAGGATCTTTATTGATGGAATTTCTTGGACCTTTGGTTCACCCCAATTTGTTAGGGTGAAAGTGGCCCCATTAAGCTGCTGTATAATATCTTTAGGCTATTCGAGGACATGTGACGTACGTATAAATTGATGCGGAGTTTCATGCTTGCCCCAAAAGTAGATATGAGTATCCACAAGCTGTGAAAACACAATCTCGTTTAGTCTTGGATGAGGATTGAAGAGGGGAGATCTTCTCATTAGAATATTGTACTGCGGAAGTACATGGCACTAGGGATTTTTTGTGCATCAAGTGGACTAGTGTTTGCCGGTAACTAATGCAGGATGCCATTTGGTATGATAGTGATCATAGATTGAGAGAGGAAGTGTCTTGAAATAGTGGGAAACCATTCAATGGACAACATAAATAATATGCATGCTATGCTAACATCGTTTTTGCTACATCCAACAACAATGATGAGCGATGTCTGGCCAATTGAATGGTGTGTCGATTAGTGGATGGTAGTATATGTAGTGATTGTCAAGTGTGAAGATGAATCTATGGTTGGATGAATGTGTGAAGAAACGATGATGTTGAGATGAGTGTATGTTGTGGTGAGTGCTTGTATGTAGTTATAAAAGATTATGCACGTGTAAAGTTGGGTGTGGCACATGCAGCTTGTAATTGGGAGAATTGCGTGTGAGCGTGTGTGAGAGAGAGAGAGAGGGGGGGGAGACAAATTTTGTGTGTGTGTGTGTGAGAGAGAGAGAGAGAGGAATTTCGAATATTTTTTAACGTATTGGGAACAAAATCAAGCGTCGGACAAGGAACACGTGTATCCGAGCACGACGCCAAAAAATAATAATTGCCATTCATATACTTTTTGAAAATTTGCATAATTTGTGAGGATGGAAATTCCCCCGTGGCTTTAGTCAAATATGGACTCATTACACACATTAATGCGGCTCGTTGGATCCCTCATCAACAAAAGGGTTGATGATCCATTTGTCGTATCTCATTTCTCGGTTTTGGATACCTAAGATTCGGGACACAGTAAAATTAACACGAATCAACAGCTAAATCCAGGCCAAATGTGCAACCAGCTGGTTTGCCCGAGTGGTTAAGGGGGGCGACTTAAGATCGCCTGCACTCAAGTGCGCGTGGGTTCGAACCCCACAGCCAGCAGCATGAAATTCCCAACGTTATTTCCCTTTTGGTTTGGTTCATTAACAGCTTTAATATTTTTGAAATTAAATTTTGCTTAAGGGCTTTAATGCCTTTTCAAAATAAATATTGCTTATTTTTGTAGCCAGGTGCCATGGGCTGGCATGGTCTCCATATAATCTAGGCTTAAGCTTCCGCCTAGGATGCTAAAGTAGTTATGCTTAAGCTTGCGCCTAGGGTGCTAAAGTAGTTATTAAACCTTTTGCATGATTCCTTGTTTTACTATCCATACAATCTTGCCTTAAGCTACCCTAGCTTGAGCAAGCTTCTACAATGGGGGCTCATTGCTTCCTCCCCACATGAGCTCTTTGGTTTTTCTATGGTGATAATCTGGTTGGTTGCCAACTTTGGAGGAGGAGGCATGAGATGGGCCCATGGCTTCCCTATGGTTCAGGCATAGTATTGTGTCATATGGATGGGCTCTTTGGGGTGCGATCATGAGGAAGGCATGGGCTTTATCCCTTTTCTCAAAAGATGAGGCAGGGCAAAGGATGTGTTAAAAGATTAATGATGTGAATGGCCCCATGAGCAAGGAGTGTTAAAAGTCATTGCCCATCCCTTCTTACAACCAATCTCGAGTGTCCTTCTCCAAGGGATTGTAGCATTGATATTTGGAGTGAAAAAGCTTGAGAAACTAAGAGGCATAAGTGAGAAGATTATTAATTATTTCCGTCATACATAAAGATTATGGTGTGAATATATTTTTGTGATTCTTTTTATAATCCCAAGGTTAAAAAAGCCCAAGGGCAATCTGTTAAGAACATTATGGAGGTGCATTGGCTGACCAATTTAGATTACACAATTGTCCAATAGTCTAAGAGAGGTGGTCATGGTGCACTTTGAACAATCCAAGATAGATGGCTTCAAGGAGGAGGGTATGCCCTTCCCACAAGGACTTTGCTTGCATAAGAAGCCCATGTACAAGGAATAAACATGTTGCTCAATCTAATATCGCTTGAGACTCAAGGTCATGACATGTCTTCACATGTCTTATCATGAGTTCCATCTTTTTGACGTGAATATTATTGATTAGCACCTTATCATAAATTCATATAGCAATTAGCCATTTAGCTTCCTTTTTTCTTTCTAGGGAGATGGTATCAACTAGGGTAGACCTATTCCTATAACTATTGCCTCATCAAAATAAGAATTTGCTTTACCACTTAGACAAAAGATGAAGGTACAACACCAAAGGGCTATGAAGTATATAAGGATTATAACTAAGAAAAGAGAGATCAAGTAAGCATGAACTATTGTAGTTGGGGTCTTTAAAAATGATGGGAAAACTTCTTATCAAATGGAAGGGTTGGTCATATGAAGAAAAACAAACCGCATGCATCTTGCTTAGTTAACCTTGGGCTTGGCTTGACAGTTCTCATTGCTAGGACAAACCTTGTCATCCAATATTCTGGTGTCTCAATCGCCAACCTTGGATTTCTTAGATTTGGGATGCTTACACCTACACCTATAACTTTAGGGGGAACACATTACTTTTTAAGAGTAAAAATTTCCCAATATTAAGGTACCTCTCACTGTGTGATGTCACATTGTTGAATGATGGGTGCCAAGCATTACTTTATTCTCAGTGATATATGTGTCTAGATTAACCTTAGGTTAAGTTTCTTTGTAACTATGACAAAGTTACAATTAATTTAGGTGAAATCTATGTGGAATATTAGAATATGCTCTAGGTGGAACAATCATTGATGTGAAGAGATGGAGATATTTCTTTAGGGATCTTTTCTATTAATTTGATAGAACAAAGCTTAGTGTAAGCTTTGTAGAAATACTTGTTTATTTGAGTCATTCTCATGACTCTCAAGATCAAATTATGGTGTTTGTTGTGAATTCAATGAGTACTTTGAGTAAGATAAATTCTTCATTAGCACACTTGCTTATTAACATGATTAATTTGTGATTAGAGATTATCTCATTGAGTTAATCTTTTTAAGACTTTTTTCCATGTTATCAAAGCGTAGATTTTAGGTCCATTTCCATGTTATCTAAGCATAGGTTCTAGGTCCATTTCATACATGAGTGGATGTGTGGGTTGAGTGGTTTTATACTTTCTTTGTGAGTTTTTCATCTTGTTTTCATTATTTATGGAGTTTAGCTTCTTTCATCTCCTTCATTGAGTGGCAATTTGATGAGAGAGAGAGAGAGAGAGAGAGAGAGAGAGAGAGAGAGAGAGAGAGAGAGAGAGAGAGAGAGAGAGAGAGAGAGAGCATTCTTTATGGGGTGTTTACCTTATCTTCTTTGTGAGATTAGAGATAACACTGTGAGCAAGAGGGATCCATTGTGGTAAATCTTCTTTGTGTGTCAAAGAGATAAATCTATGATGTAACTTTGTGAAACAAAGAGAGAGAATCCATGTGGTCTTCTTCTTCTCAATGTGAGGGACACTTCTATAATTTTCAACCAGTTGTTGTTGGCATGAGCATGATGGAAAACATGTAAGAAAAACGTTGTAATTTAACGTTGAAAATCTTTGTGGGAGACTATTTGTTGAAAGGTCCTTAGTAAAAAGAAGATCACATTGAAAATCAAGAAATAAAACCAATATGGACTTCCACAATCTCCATAGGCAAGAACCCATAATTTTTCTACAATTTTCCAGAATTTCCCTTAACTACAATCATGGGTATAAGGATTGTAGGGGCTACATCCTTAGCTTATTCATCAACGGAAGGATATTCTTGACCTTGATATTGTGGCCATTAGGTGCTTCCTCAATATCATCATCATTATCATGGGTATAAGGAGTTCAAGGGCTACATCCTCAACGTACTCATTCATCAGTGATGGAAGGATATTCTTGACCACCATGATATTGTTTCCTCAATCTCATCATCATTATCATGGATATAATTAAGATCCCTCTCATCAGTGGTCAAATGGACACTTTATCTTTGATCTCAACAAAGGATCGAATTTGGTGCATATGGCCTTCTACTTCTACCATTTAGAGGGAGCTCACAATCATTACTTGTAAGATGGTTCGGACCAGGTTCTGGACTAAACGCTCTCCCTGCGGAATAGGACTAGGTCTTACCTATGAATCGTATCCTTGAATCTCTACATGGTCAAGGTGTCGATGAATAGGAAATTTTCTCCAAGTTAAGACTTAGTGGACTATCTTAAGTGTTTTCCCTATTTTAGAAGGGGGGAACCTTACAAATGATTCCCAAGTTACATTTGGATTATATGTGGAAATAGCCCCTCCCTTGAGAATTGACATAAAATTGAATTCTTTAAGGTATTGTTCTTCTATCAACACTTTCATGTCTTCTCATACGTCAAAGTTGCTATGGGAGCTCAAAAAGGCCTTCATATGAAGTCCACTTGTAGCCCTCACCGGGTCAAGGTATAATCAATTGTCCATTACTTTGAGCTAAAAATGTGGTTGAGAGCCTTGAGGGTTTAGGTATTTTTTTAGTTCTATACATTCTACATATGCTTCCAATTTTCTTGAGCCTACTCCAATCTATGTGGCACACGCTTCCAATTTGCTTAAGTCTACTCAAGTCTATGTGGCACACGCTTCCAATTCGCTTAAGTCTACTCAAGTCTGTGTGGCACACACTGTGGATGAGGTGCACATAAGAGTCCAAGTCATGTCTCCTATGTTGGAGAGGCAAGCATAAGAGTTGAAAATCAATAGAAAAAGGAGTATTTTCACTCACACTATGCACAGTTAGATTAGTGCCTTAACATTGAATGCCATGTACCTACTTTTAATTTTTGCTAGCATATGTTCTAAACTAGGGAAGCATGTAAACAGGTAGGTGCTTGCACTTTTCAAGCACATGCATTTGGCATGCTTCTATTGTTTATACCAGGCACATGCATTGGCACAACATTTATACCCTTGCCAATGATTATAGCCATATGACCATCAATAAATTTCTTATAAATATTTGCAACTAATCGTAATAATTTTGACTTTTTGCACTTACATTCATGCATGATTAGTGCTCATGCAATAGTGCACCTGTAGTTAGAGCCACTACGTTGGAAGCCATCCCTTGGGTGGTCAAATGTTTTGCTTGCATAACATGTTTGTTACTTTTTCAAATGCATATAAGCAAGTAGGTGCTTGCACTTTTCAAGCACATGCATTAGATACATTTTTTCAATTTCTTACCGAACCTATTTTGACATCGACACTCAATCTTAAAATGATAACCTATTTTGACATCGACACTCAATCTTATCCTAGTTGTAGCTCGTAACATGCCCTCGGACCATATTACTATGCTAGGTCCGAGGATGGAGCTAGAATCGTGAGGGGGGAACTAGGGACTTTCTTAACTAGTTTACATATTCCTCGTTCATCATGGTCATCACATTGATATACATTGGAGATAGCCAATAAAGAATACTACAAATAGATATCTAGCTTATGAGAGCTAGAAGGGAGCCCTAATGGTCTTAAGGACACGGTCACATAACCAAAGGAACATGGTATGGCTATATACATGGCCATAAGTGTTCACACTCACTTAAACTATGGCTGGCTAGGCACTTTAGGCTCATAAGAGGCCTAATGCTATTACAATGCCCACTCTCATAATATATCTATGAAGTACATTACTTGGGACTTCATCCTACATGCTACTACATGCTACCACATGCTCTTGAAGAGGTAATTGCCATAAATACTCTGTCGTCACACCATTATTGGTGCCCATCCAAACTGTAGATTTGGAAACCATTGCTTCATATCTTGAATGTATGACCCTTTGGTGTATCTACCTTGACTCCTTGATGTAAGATAATAGTGGTAGTTCTTGTTAACCCTAGGAATGAGTTAACATTACCCCCTTCCTGATGTCGATCGCCTCCTCGTGATCGCATTGAAAACCTTTGTGTGGGAAGAATGGATAAGCTTTGTCAATGGCTTTAATGTTGAGTGACGTTCAATGGTCTTTGTTCCTCCGGAAGGAATAAGAAAAGCTAGTTAGTGAATGAAAAGGTTCCTAATGGAGTGGGGGGTGGGGTTTGTTGTGAATGATTGCGGTTTTGTATTTGTGTGAGCATGTTTTATTTGGGTGTTTTTTGCTCACTTTGTTTTTGGCAATCATAAGCAAGGTTACATGTGATTTGTGTTAGCGGGGACCTTGAAGAAATTGGCCTTCGATGAAGTCCCTTTGTATGGCATGATTCTTGTCAAATGTTGTTGAGTAGTAGGACCTGTTCTTGCATGCTTTTTCTCATGTGCTTTTTATGCTTTTATGTATATTTAAGTGCTCTTATGAAGTAGATATACATGAAGTAAAAGAAGTGGGTCATATAGACTCTTATTTAACTGCTCTATGTTGAAGCAGCCACTTGTTGGCAAGGATTGAAAGAATTACGTCAACTTGCCAGGCTAATATAGATATCTTCACTAAGGATTGAAGTCATTGATTTGTGAAGATGGTAGCATTGTTTGGAGAGGTTTTTTATTTGAAGAAAAATTCTAGGCGATGGGTTGAACCATTGACCAGGCTTTCATCCACCATGTCCCCCCCCATCCAAAGATGTACCTAGAAGTTGTCGATGGTAAGGCTTTGGTGCAAATGTCCTCCAATGCATGAGTATGGATATGTACCAGAAGTTGTCGATGGTGAGGCTTTGGTGCATATGTACTCATGGAGAGCAGCTGCTACATTAACATAGCCAAAAGAATAGTAAGCTATAAGCTTAACCAAATATAACGGCTATTGAAGATCCTTGGGAGTTGCTTGGTGATATTCTACCACTTTTAGGTAGGCCATATGTGTGACTCCCTTGTGTGTGTGTGTGTGTGTGTGTGTGTGTGTGTTTTAACTACCACCTTAGGAGCAACAGTTTCTTGTGGCTATTCTGCTTTTTGAGAGAATAGGTTCTTAGGTCTGTCGCGTAGCTTCTGTACTTACGCTTCACATCCAAAGGGGTGAAAGAGAATTGTGAGTTTGTCTTTGATACGCTCATAAGTCTCTTTTTGTAGACGTGGGAATTGATTCTTGAATTTTTAGCTCAAATGTTGTCGATGGTAGGTAAGACTACTAGTTGGTTACCATTGGGGTTGCTTGAACACACAAACTCTTATGTAGGTGCTGAATGCACGAGAGTGGTTGAGTGACTTGCTTGGTGTTGCTTGGGTTTCCATTCTTGTCGAACTTTAGGTGAAGCTGTTGGGGTTGAAGTTAGTGGTGAGGCTTTCTTCACGTTGTTTGATTTTGTCAATCATATAATGGTATTACCTTCATAATATCCTTGTTGTTGAAGCACGTGCACAGGCACCCATCTTTGATGAACATTATAAATTGGTGGCTGATGCTTTTGGTACTACTGAGGCTTCCTTCTTTGTGCAAGCTTAGGGGACTTTGTGATACGCTTGGAAATCCAAGCATTGATATTTCCTTGATAGTAACCTTGTGCTTGCAGTAATCTTTTGGGTACCCACACTTTTTGAGATGTTAGAGTTCGTTGAGGAACTCGCATAGGCTTTTGTGGATGGTGTTGTGGAGTACTTTTGTTTTTCCTTAGCCTTTGAGTGTTGCATTGAGAAAGAGGTTTTGACTATTGAGGCACCCAAATTTGATTGGCACCTTCGTAGTAGCCTTGAGCAACAAGGAGTTGCTTCTCCACCCACATTTTGATACCATTAAGATACCTTGATTTTTGTTGTCTTGGTGGGTTTTTCTTTTTGGTTGAAGTGGAATGTTGTGAGTCCTCCTTCACATTAGTTGGCACTAAGGCTACAGGTTTGGGACTCATGTACATTGTTGACGATGATGAGACTAGAGTCTGTTGTGGAGTGGCTATCACGATGATGAGGCTTTCGCATGTGGTTGTCTCCTTTGGTGAGGTTTGTCGGTGAAGAGGCATAGGCTCCGGGGCTTTTCCTTTGAGTTTCTCGTTAGATATAAATGGTTGCGCATGGGAAACTTCTTCAGGAATGGTTATTGATTGTGAGGTTTTGGCATCAAACTTTGTTGGTGAGAATGGGGTTGAAGGAGTAGATGCTTTATCGGAGTTGGCCGCTGACGCTGATGGTAGGTCATTGTGTAGAGGGGCTTTCGTGGAAGAGGCTTGTAACTTTTTGTATTCAGCATCATAGAAATCCATTAAGGTTGGATCCTCTTCCTTGTAGTATGGTGTTGTCAACTTTGTGCCATTGACCATCATGATGATGACTCTATCGTTGGCAAAGCACAGTGGTGCTTGCGTAGTAGCAATAGTCCATTTATGTCCCAAGATCAAATCTGCTTCCAACACATACTCAACCACAAAAAACTTGCAAGTAAGGGGGTTAGTTTCAATATACTTTTTATGTTCAAAGTACCCCAAACATGGCATGTTCAAGTCTTGTGTAAAGGAAATTCTTTCAAGAGATGAGCCTTGAGTTGGTTGACCTAACAAATCCCATAACTCGAGGGTCATGAGATTGTATTCTCGTGTTGGATAAAGGTGTGCTTGAGCTGTGGTGATTTTATTAGAAAGTTCCAATCCAACCAGAATCCTAGGGATATTTTCAGTAAGATAAGTTGGAAGTTTCGGCTTCTCCAAGGTCTCTTCCTCTTGTAAGAGCAATTGCACAATGCGTCATTAGGAAAAATCCGAACTCATTTTGGGGCCTTTTAGGGTTTAAGAAAAATAGCCCTCGACCAATCAATGGAGGGCCAACGTAACATTGGAGGAAATAATAAATAGGAGGAAAAAAGAATAAAAGTCATATTCCGATAGAGAATGGCGAGTTTGCATTGAATGAAGATATCTTTTTTATTTATTATAATTGATACTGTCATCTTTGATGCAAAATTCACAATGCAAAATTTGGTGATTCGGACATCGTCGGCGCGTCCGGAGCGGTCCAAACCCCTAAAACGACACTGAAAACGCTGAAAACGGGCATCCGGAGGCCTGAAAAAGGTCAAAAAGGGCCAGCCAGGAAGATTCGCCGAGAAAAGCGATTTGGCTGCCAGACTGACACCAAATCGCTTTTCCCGACGAATCTTCCTGGCCGATCCTTTTCGGCCTTTTTCGAGCCTCCGGATGCCCGTTTTTAGCTCTTCCGTTGTCGTTTTGGGGGTTTTGGCACGCTCCGGACGTGCCGATGATGTCCGAATCACCTGCTGCCAGACTGACACCAAATCGCATTTTTCGGTGAATCTTCTTGGCCGGCCCTGACATCTCTGTAGTTGCATGTACTTACTTTAATATTTTTGCTGATTTTGGGTGAAGAAAAATAAAAAAATCGTGAATTCCTTACAGGGCCCCAAAATGAGTTCCCTGGCAAGAGTGTTCAAGGTGACTGTTTGCATAGATTCATCAATTGAATACAACGAATCACGTATCCAAGTTCCACCAAGGATGACATCATACTCAAGGGAATCTAGGGTAACATGGAATGTAAATTCCACATCTCCACCGATTGTTTGCGTAGCATAGCTAAAGTAACCGGTTAACTTCAATGTTTTGTCCATTTGCTCGTGTTGCAAGACTATTGTCTGTAGGGATGAGTTTAGGTTGTCCCAATGACACCCAAGTGTCTACTGTCATGATATTATGAGACTAATTCGAGGGCTAATCAACGCACGTTTGTGCTTAACATCATTGCCTGTAAGGAAATCTAACCATACCATGATAGAATCTTCAAGAGAAACCATGGATGTCTCAGTTTGTGTTTTAGCTTTAGATCCCATTTCTGTTTCATAGAGTCCCATTCACTTTCGTCCTCTTTTTGGCTCTCAGCTTTTTCAAGAGTACCCAATGTGTACAATGGCACACTTGGTCCTTTGACAATTCTAACTAAGTTCTATTCAAAAACTTGTGAATCCTCACAGTCTCGTTCTATGGAGCTCTTTATGTGTTTGTATAACTCATGTTTAGCCTTTAAAGGTGCAAGTGATGATGCTATGCTGGCTTCACCACCATGAGAGAAAATCATTCCTCCAAATGAGGTTTTGAGAAATTGCTGTAATTTCGTAAGAGATTCATTGAATTCCTCACGTGCTTTCTCAACTGCATAAAACGTGCAGTCTATCTCTAATGACTCTTCTGTAGAGAGTATGTCTTCCTCTTGAAAGGGGAAGCGGTACTCCTCTAGGTTTTGTATTTTGGTTGCTTTTTTAGGATTGGCATTATGAGGTTCAATCATAACCGGTGATCCTGTAAAACACAAAACCATGCTAAGCATGCTCTCCTGAGCTTACTTTTTGCGTTCCACATATGTCATATGATCATGAATTTCAATTTGGGTGGGTTCTAGTTTCTTGATTGGTCTATTAAGTGCACTGAGTGTGATGAATCAGAAATTGTCTCATCTTCTGAATTTCTTTGGGTCGTCAGGTTTTCATTATGTTTGCCCATGAGGTGGATGATTTCTTTGGGTCGTCAGGTTTTCATTATGTTTGCACATATGGGTTTTATAGTTTGTGTGGTAGCCCTTGAGGTGGATGATTTTGCATCATGTGTCACTTCTAGCTCTTTTGGGTTTATGTCCCCTTTTGGATTTATATCCTCCACCACTGGCTCTTTTTCCCTCTCTTCTTTTCCAACCTTGGTTTCGATAGTTTGTTGTCCCTTGTTTTTCTTGGGTTTTGTTTTCTCTTTTGGTTTTTGCTTTAAGGAATGTTCTTATACCCATTTTAAAGTGTTATCTTTTGCATTCTTTTTTTTTTTGTTTCTCATGCCTTGGCTTGTAAGCGTGTAAGCACATTCAAGGGTACCGTGGACAATTGCTTGTTTTGTACACTTAAGATGTTAAGAGTTGTATTTTGTGAGACAAGTTGCATTGAAGCAACTCGTCTTGGGCAATCTTGGAACATGTGATCAATGCCACATCGTTCACACATGGGTTGCAAAGTGTCAGTGACTAAGGGCATGGAAGTATTCCAAACTGTACAGTCAGCCACTTTGTGAGGTCCACGACAATAGAAACACTGAAGTGTTCGATTAATTATCTCTTGAGCGATTTCTACCCTTTGGACTGTTTGTGTTTAGTGCACAGGAGATGGAAGTTTTGAGTCAATTTAATGAATTAGAATACTTTGTAGTATCATGACCAAAGGATTTATAATATATGTAGTACAGAAAAACAGGTGCCTTGTATGCACAATGGGGAGGATTGGGATTGTTGTAGTGATTGCACTGAACATAAGGCATTTCACTCCTTACTTGTAGAGGCATTAAGGATGTTTGGCTTTCAAGGATATCATCCTCTCTTAGAGATGTCGATTGAAAGATTTTAACCAAGGTTGCATAGAATTCGGGGAATGACAATTCCGAGGTCGATCGTTCATTGCTTCACTTGGTTTAGATGAGGAACATCTCGTAACATGATCATCTTCCATCATGTTGTCATCTAAACATACTGCTTCTTTACAACATTGATGGAATGCTTCTGGATTGGATACAATGATCAAGTTGTGTAAGTTGTTATTCTTTAAGCCCATCATGAAACATCTCTTCAATTGAGAATCGTTTAATTTTTCCCATGACTCACATCGTGAGTCCAAGAGTTTTATACGAAGGATAAAGTCTCTAATGGTTTCGTCTGGTTTACGCTCAATTGAATAGAGTTCTTTCGCTCTACAGTCCACCAATCACCTTGTCTTGAAAAGCCATGGATAAAGGCTGACTTCAAGGTTCTGAAGTTTGTCTTGATCGCGCCAGCATCAATGTGACAAACCATCGACTAGCTTTTCCCTCTAAGCACATAGGTTCAACGCATGTACCTTGGTGGGACAGTTTGGATTTCCAAAGGGTTCACATCTCTGCTCAAATATTTAAATGAATTGAACAGGATCCATTGTTCCATCATATTTGCCCATGACTTTGGAGATTTGTACGACTGTATTTTCATATGTCACTGAGGCCGTATGTGAGTGCTCTTGATGGTAGGGACTCACTCAGTCCTTAGGCTATCCCCCTTCTTAGAGTAGTCAATATGTCCCAGGTGTGGGCATCCAAGGGTTGGAAAGGGTTGATACCTATAGGATTTGTAGAAATGTTAGGTAAAGGACCAAAGCCCGATGGGATTGAAGTGACAAGGGGTGCAAAACTCGATGACACTCTTGTTGTTGGCATGGCCAATGGTATTGGAAGGTGCATTTGGGGCATTGATCTCAATGGCCCGAAGATGTCAGCCATTGGGTTTAATGAGAATGTCAGCCCACGTAGTTCCTCTTTCGTTGCCATGTTTAATGCTGTGCACGTGTTTTTTTTTTGCTTTATTTTTTCACAGCCTGTAACAACCTCGAGGCTTGGCGTAGTCTTCGTTTGGGTCAAACGAGTGTCCATTTGTCCTAATTAGCTTGGACGCTACATGCACATGTGAACGACCTTAGGGATATTTTTTCAAAAAAAGTGCATGCTAGTAACTTCCCTGATGGAAGAGGAGGTCCTAAAACCTATTTTTCATCACTGTCTCAAGATTTTAAAAAATTCTAGGAAATTTTTTTCCCTGTTTTGCAGTCCATTTTTGAAGATGTTCCAAAAGGAATTTAAAAAAACTCTATATCAAAGAGCTGTAGTATTTTTGGAGTACTACAACTTTGTCTCCCTGAGTCATTCATGATTTTGTCGTTTAGACCCTCAAAAAGTAGCCCGAATATGGTCCGCATTCGTTTTCGCGCTGTTTTGGGCGGTTTTCAGTGCTTTGAACGTTTTTTTGGGTAGAATTTTGAGGCTACTAGTCGAAGGTCAAAACGATCGATTTTGACTTTGGACAGCCGAGAACAAATTTGAAGAGCTCAATGTCGACTTTTCGATGAGCACTAGAGCACCCTCATCGGATTCACGGTTTAGGAGATAGAGCCTCCAAATAGAGGTGTTTTCCAGAGTCCTTTTTTTAAATGGGCCCCTTTCACATTGTGAACTAGTAAGGTGCAGTTCACAGGGCGAGAAGTGGACTTTATGGATTTTATCAATTTTTTTTTTCATGAGGTCTTAAGGCGTGAGACCCTTAGGCCATAAGACGCTTAGGCCGTGAATTGTGAGACACGTGTCTCATGTGGATTTTTTAAAATTTTTTTGGACGCGGATTTTCAAGACGTAAATCCTTGAGGCGTGAGAGTACAGAAATGGTTCACGCGATTTTTTATTTATTTTTTTGGCACAGGCTCCTAAGACAGTGTACAAAAATGGTTCATTTTTTCGGAAAAAAAAATGGAGGCTAGTGGAAAATTCGAATTTCCTTGTTTGGGGAGAATATTTTTTGAATTTTAAATTAAGGAGATATGGGCATTTTTCCAAAAAGATAAGTGGGAATAAAAAAAAGTCACCTTTTTATGACACCCTCTTACACCCTTCATAAATGACTCCCAAAATGAACAACTTAACAACTCATGGGTGGGCATCTACTCATTCAATAACTCATTAGCCTTAATGAGTTATGTAAAAATTGACTAAGAATTAATCAAAGATTAATCCTTTCACTAATCTTTCCCTCTTATACACTAATCAAGGACTCTAATTAATCCCTAATCCCTAATTAATTCACATAATTGAGCACATCATTGGATAGAGCAAGGAATTGCTAGCCATGTGCATCAACTAATGTGTAAATTAATTTATAATTAGAGATTACTCAAGCTCTTAATTTTGTCTGTTCTTTTAGGACAAAATTAAGAGAAAAAAAAAGATTCAAATTCTTCCAATTGATGAGAAAATTGATGTAATTAGGTGTTTTGATGCATCTAGATGCTCTCAAAACACTCAAAAACACTAATTTAGACTACTTACATGATCGATTGAGACCCCAATAACACATTTTCTAAATTTTTTGTCTCTTGAAGTGGATTAATTACTCTTAATGATAAAAACCAGTCAATTAAGAGAAATTAATCATTTTCAAGAGTTTTTTTTATATTTTTGAGAAATTTTTGAAAAGATTAAGCTACTCCTAATGGTTGCTAATACTCTATTGCATACTATTCCAACAAAAAACACACAAATTAAGCTAAAAGTAATGATTCTAGTTCTATGTTTAACACTAAAGAGAGGTAACATTCACTAAAAATTGCATTCTATTGCATTGTTTAATGCAATGGATGCAAACTAAGCCTAATACACTCTATGTGCAAGCCCTAAGAATATTAAAAAAAACATTAACACAACAACAAATTAAGCAAAAAAGCATTCTTTACAAAACAAAAAAGAGAGCTATTCTACACCAAATCACACACAAATCACCATTAAATCCACATCTTTTTCATGGAAAACCATTAATCACTCAAGACAGTGGGTAATGCGTAGATTAGAGAAAAATGATGGAAAAAGCCAAGGGATGGCTCCCCGGCAGCGTGCCAAAAATGTTATGGCTCACCCTAACCCCCCTTGAAACACATCCAACAAGAGATTACCTGGTGAACTGCAACTGTCGTGAGGATCTTTCGAATGGCCGAGCTCATAAGCAATTCCACCGCACCTCCATGAGCGTTGTCACACAGTCGCGTTGCACTACGGAAACTCGTCCCTCCTCTCACCTCACATCACTCACACACACTCACTAGCATGCATTAGGGAGAGAGATTATCAAGAGCAAGACTCAATTGCACAATGGGAGAGCCTCCTATATTATGAGAGAGATTCACTTATATACATGGCTATAAGTGTTCACACTCACCCCAACTATGGCCGACCGGACACTTTAGGTACATAAGAGGCCTAATGCTATTACAATGACTACTCTCATAATATATCTATGAAGTACATCACTTGGGACTTCATCTTACATGCTACCATATGCTCTTGAAGTGGAAATTGCCATAAATACTCCGTCACACCATTACGGGCGCTCGTCCAAATTGTAGATTTGGATACCATTGCTTCATATCTTGGATGTATGACCCTTTGGTGTATCTACCTTGACTCCTTGATGTAAGATAATAGTGGTAGTTCTTGTTAACACTAGGAATGGGTTAACACTATGTTAAGTCCAACTAGACCCAACCACCTACATCACTAGACTAGGGTAATCATAGACTAAACAAAAGATGCACCATCTAGGCATAATTTCAGACACATTTAAGGTCTTCAATAAGCTTATTTGGGCCTTGCAACCTTGATCCTTTGTCAGTAAGCGTGCTTGTTGTCAAGTGTCCAAAGAAGAGATGGTCATCTAAAATGCCCTTGATCGTTTGTTAGTAAGAGTGCTTATTGTTGTTGTGTCTAGAGAAATGGACATCTAGAATTTCAAAGCTTTGTTTCAAGAGTCAAGACTCAAAGTATTCGTGTACTCTCTTGCTCTAATGGGTCTACTACTATAGATTTTCAAAGCTTTGTTTCAAGTGTCAAGACTCAAAATCTTGTTGTACTTTCTCCCTCTAATGTGTCCAGTACTACTATACTCATGATGGGGCAATAAAAAATGAGAAATCTTGAGGACTTTCCCAATTGTCCCTAGGACACCCAAATGCCTCCTTACCATGTTTAGGAGCTTGAAATAGGCTTTGGTAAGCCCATGGAATTGAATGTAAACATCTAGTCCTCCTCAAGAAGCGGATCAAAGTGAAGGTAGTAATGAAATACATATGCCTTCATTGGGTATCCCTCACAAGTTAAGGAAACATATCTTCCTTCATTGGGTAGCCCTCATAAGTTAAGGAAATATAAATGCCTTCATAGGGTAGCCATCCAAATAGTAAAATGAAGCATTTTTGGTTCTTAATAAGTAGATCAAAGTGAACATAGTAACAAAACATATATATATATGCAAACCAAAATGTAAGAATGAAGCATTTTTGGTCCTCGAGAAGTAGATCAAAGTGACATGCATTAAGGAAACATAAATGCCTTCATAGGGTAGCTCTCATAAGTCAAGGTTGGTACATATAATGCTCATAAGTTGAGGAATTTTACTTCAATAAATAACCTTTGGAGTTATGTGACAAGTCTCTTTGGATAAGGATTTTTTGAGGCTTGTCCTTGAATACTTTAGTAGAGTTTCCCTTTATTTTTCAAGTGGTCTTACTCTCTAAATAAGTAGGTGATTCACAATGCCCAATGCAAAAATGTGTGTGTGTGTGTGTGTGTGTGTGTGTGTGTGTGAGAGAGAGAGAGAGAGAGAGAGAGAGAGAGAGAGAGAGGTGTAGCATTTATATGGTTCACATAGAATATTGATGCATAAACTTCCTATCTTTATCATCTTCTTTACTCTCCTTGTTGCAAATCTAGTCCGTTCCTCTTTCCAATGCAAAGCATTCAAAGATATGAGGAGCTCTTATTAACTCAAAAAGACGATCAAATACAAAAGTATCAATAGACATGGAAATGGGGTGGAGATACTTGGGGCTTATGATGTATGACGATGAAAAAAACAATCATGTTTATGCTACCCTTAGTCTTTACACCTTAATTTTATTTTTTAATTATTTAGTTTATATTTTCGAGCAATCTTTATACAATTTCCAAGCAACAGTGTTTTATCACCTTACACTTTGAACTTATTTCAATTTATTTACTTTCTCGTTTCAAGGCCAAATGGCATAGAATTTGTCAATACTCAATCATTCAAAGTAGTAGGCCAAAAAAGAGAGATGCAACATGGGCTTTACACTTTACCTTTCAAGTCCAAATGACATAGAATTTCCGAATATTCAATCATTCAAAGTAATAGGCCAAAAAAGAGAAATGCAACATGGGCTTTACACTTTCACCTTGAAATCACAAAGGAACTACGTGCAAAATTCATTTGTTTAGATTATGTGCAAACATACATTGCGTATGTTTCCCTTACAAGATAAATTAATATGCATTTAGAGAGGCAAGCTTTGTTATTAGTACAAGAGACACATATTCACCCTTTGTTATTAATTAATTTGTTAGAGGTGTTTATCTTTTTAAAGACCTTAGGTTTGCCTTACCGTTATATTTTTAAAAAAACTTCTCTCTCCTCCCTCACCATAGAGTATGCACACAACACACACAACAGAGAGGGGGGCAAAGTTTTGTGTGTGTGTGTGTGTGTGTGTGTGTGTGAGAGAGAGAGAGAGAGAGAGAGAGAGAGAGAGAGAGAGAGTGTCAGCCAAATCAACAGAAAGCTAACGTTACCGCCTTCAAAAAAAAAAGAGTAAGGCTAATGTTGCCACCTTTAAAAAAGAAAAGAAAAGAAAGAAATACATTTTTTAAATTTAAATTTTTGTTTTTTAAACTTTTTTTCTTTACCTTTCTTCTTTCACGAATTTCGTTCCCTTTCATGACCCTTTGTTCTACCACATCCCCCGGAGAGAGGGACCTTGGGCCCCCGAAGGGGAAGTGCCGGTAAACAACCTAGGCATTAAGAGGTATTTGCAAGGTGTCAAAAGCCCATGTAAAAGGTGTCAAATCATCATCATTATCCAGATCCCCTAAATCTTTTCAAAAAAAAATCCATGAAAAGTCTTGTCAAATTTTATGTGCCTAAGGTTTTGTCCAACCACCATGCAATACACGAATATTCCCAAGAAATTAATTAAGAACTGATTTATGAGTGCATTTGCGAAACGCTTACTTAAATTGTCATATTCATAATCGACAAATTTTATATAATCTAATCTAATCGATTATCTGATTGTGCATATTATACTATATTATGCTAGCTGTGGGGTTGGAAAAAAATTAAATAATCTAATCTAAAAGTCTGTATAAATTACTATGTGCGCTAGCTGTGGGGTTCGAACCCACGCGCATTTTTGTACGCAGGCGACCTTAGGTCGCCCCCTCAAATCCACTTAATCACTAAATTAAACCCCCACTAAGCAAAAAGCCTATGCATAACTAAACACATAAACCTAAACAACTCAATACGTATATAAATTAAAATATTATCACCACGCCAAGCTCAAAAGAGAAACATATTCAAGACACATGATGGAGGGGTTTGCAACTAGAAGACCCCCCTAGCTTGAGGAGACTAAGGAATTGTGGAATCCACAGAAGCTTGAACACTAGTTCATATAACAATCTTCAAATAAATAAAAGTGTGGGGTATAACCTATTTTTGGAAAAAGTAGCAATATTCCTAAATTCCAAACATGCTCCAACATAACAAATCTAACATCCCAAAAAAGATAGTCATATCATCACTGGCAACCTCTTTTCCCACCAACAAAATGGAACCACAAGAGATGGGCCTTCCACTTTTCCTAAAACCAATAAGAGATAGTTGTAATTATTCCATGATGAGAAGGACACAACCAAATGGCACGAGATCCAGTCCCCACAAGGGACTTATGCTTAATACGTCAACCAAAAGTAAGGACCTTGCCATGTAACTTGTAGCCAAGGGGAAATACTCCAAAGATGACACTCCACAAAAATATCTTATTGTGCTATGGGACCCTTGCTTTCATAATCAACAATAATATGGTACTTCAAGTCTTGTAAAAAAAGGTGCTTTTCAAAGCTTATTCCCTCCCATCAAAAGTGGAAACAATGGACACAAGTAGATATACCTTCAGTGGAAGGGGAAAAAAGAGAGAGACACCCTGCAACCCCCCACTCCTTGTGCCAAAAAAAACCCACTAGAATGAACACCATGATGCCTTTGAGCCTTTGAGCCAAGTTTCATGAGTATAAGTGAACACTACATATCATTGTCTTGTATACCAAATGTATATTTCATGTCCATTTTAAAACATGGTCCCACACATCTGCAATAAACTATACCACGATTGTTGACTCTTTTGGCTTCCTTTCCATCCTTAAAAACTAGAGGAAGTCTAAAATTAAAAGACCACCAAATGATGCTTGTTAATGTAAATTGCTAGAATATATATGTCCTTGTTTGAAGGTGCAAATCTTGCATGAATGGAGGGAGGTTGCTTGTATATAAAGGAGGTGCTAGGTTTATACAAAATGTGTGAAAGGACATAAATAGCCTCACTCCCCCCGAGATCGATCTTTTGGGTAGGGAGGGATGGCTAGGTAAAGTGGATCCCAGCTTATTCATGCTAGTCCCTCTTGTAGCTCGCACACAAGTGTATGCACCTCTTAGATGGTGCCAATCCTAGTGGATTCACAAGGCATTTTGACATTTGTTCTACCCCCTTAAGAACTCTTTCTTATTCAACAAGGAATGGAAATGGGTAACAACCATCATGGGGATACTTACCTTGCTTCCAAGCTCATGATCTCCATGACCTCCAACCTTCACTAGTGGTAGCTAGATCCAATATTCTAAGCCTCCCTCTTGCTATCAACAAGAGGTTTTTTGCACCTCCTTGCAAGGACACACCTCTCTTTACTCTCTCACACAAAGCATAAAGAGGGACATGTGCCAAGAGAAATCAAGTATCTCCTCTCTCTCTCTCTCTCTCTCTCTCTCTCTCTCTCTCTCTCTCTCTCTCTCTCTCTCTCTCTCTCACACACACACACACACACACACACATACACAAGAGAAAAGGGCAAGGAGAAGGCAAGCTTGTAATGTGTTTTCCACAATCATTAGTGTCATGTAGAGAGCTCTTACATTAGTTCCATATTTTATACATCAAGCTTATATCATGAATAAGCCAACT
>NC_141108.1:11341747-11471747 GCF_041138505.1 Cibotium barometz | reverse complement strand
TTTATTTACATAATAAACATCTATTTGTTAATACAATAAATATAAATTTATAATGTTCTATTATAAAATAAGAAAAAATAAAAACTTATAAGTTTATATTTATGTGTGTGTGTGTGTATATATATACACACACAGAGACACATAAATATACATATGAACATAATTATTTTTTTCTTATAGTAGATTTATAATAAGTAAATATATTACATATTAAATATGCATATTTATTATAGAATATATATATATATATATATATATATATATATATATATATAACATGGAACTAATTTATATGTTTAGTATGTAAATAAAAAATAAAACAATTAAACATTTTTATTATTTTAAAATCTAGAATATATATTTTTATTTATTATAGAGGAAATATAATAAATAAATATATAATAGGCGGGTTGGACTCAAACGGATGATATGGTTGGTTGGTCATTTTGGACCAAGTAATGGGTTGGCCAACGTGGCCGACCTCCTATGTTCGTGTGCTAACCCAAGGCACTATACATGGACTAGTTTGGTAGCCTTTCCTCATCATCGAGTTCATTGTCCAGAGTCTATCTAGATCGCCATCAAAGCTCCTAAGCTCGAGTGGGCGGATAACCATCAATTTCACAAGCACTAATACTGTTTTCTTTTTACAATTGAGTGCTTTATATTGTGAAAATTTTGCTTCTGCTATTGTGTTTTCTTACATGGGGTTGATTGTTGTTAGGAGGCAACTCTCTCTCTCTCTCTCTCTTCACCCCCCCCCCCCCCCCCCCCAATGCGGAGAGGGGAGGGCAGATAGAACGGAGACCCTCTCTCTCACTCACTCATGGAGGCCTTGTTCCCTAGTAACAAATCTCACAATGACATCCTCTCTTGCATAAGCACATCACTTGCTATCAAACCTCCTCCTCTTTTGCATGACCAAAGGATTTGCTCATCTCTTGCATGTTTGAATCTTTCTTTCTTGCCTTATGAGTATGGGTGCAACATCCAAGAGGGTAGGCAGAACATACATGTGGAGCCTGAAAATCTCTCTCTCTCTCTCTCTCTCTCTCTCTCTCTCTCCATCCATGGAGCCTATATTTTTACTGAGGTGGGTAGGTATGATATTATTCGGTGCAAGGGCTCAACCTTAATTGATTAATAGCATGGAAAAATTAATTAACGACACTTAAAAAAACCATTATAAGTTTAATTAATTTGATTTCAATTTGTTCCACTACACAATAAAAATACTCCGTGTGTGAGACACATGGGAAACAAACTGGACCCAATATGGTGTTTATGGCTCTATGCTTTATTTTTACGCAAATTATTATTTATTATGACATTGATTACGAGAAAAAAAAAGTGAAAAAGAGGGATTTAAAAAATGAAGAGAAAGAGACCGACAAACCAAATACAAGACACCGAGATATTTAAATATAAATAGGACACCAGGTTAGTAGGGTTGAATTTTTTTATAGAAAAAGATATTGCGAATCTGTCCTTTTGAAAAGTTCGACAAAATATTATATTCCAGTTGTGCACGGCAATACAGTGGAAGTGTTCAACCTTAAAATAGCAGGTAAAATTAATTTAATAGGAGACACCAAAAGATCCTATTTATTGAACCAAAGACGTCTATTTTGACTCCTCTTCAACCCCACAATTCTATACAATGCTGTAGACTCAACCCTATACAATAGGAGCCTATTGATCCACAATTGTGTAGAAAGGCTACACTATTGATCCACTATTTCTTCATAGAATAGATTTTCATTTAAAATTGACCTTTCAGCCTGCGATTAACCACAAGAAAGACTGCTGTTGATCCACAATTCTTTATAGAAGAGATTTTTATTTAAAAATTGACCTATCAGCCTCCGATTAACCACAAGACTAAGGTAATATATATCGGAGGGCCACATAATTCCTCGTGTACAAATATAATTAGACTGTGTGACGCCCCTTTTTTATTCACATAGGTGTGCACGAGGCCTGAAAATTAAGAAAAGGAATTTTTAAAAAAAGGGGGAAGAACAAAAGAAGGCCCTCAAGCCAACAAAAGAGAAAAACCTTCTAAGTAGATAATGGCACCAAAAAATGTAGTACCCACCTACCACTCACATTATCCCAAATTATATCCCAAATAACATTGTAATTAGGAGGAATGGCTTTGATTCACAGTACTTCAGAGTGGAGCAAGTGGCTAAGCTAAGCAAAAGCTTACAGCTAGCATGATGTACATCTTAGCCAGAACCAAAAATTGAGTGTGAAATATGACCATGTTACATATATAATCCAAATGGAAGAAAGTCAATACCCGAACCAGTATAATAAGACCGGCAAGCTAAAGGAGGAATACATAATAAGGCAACTCTATATAGATGGTTCGCTCTTGACTCTTTCCATTGAAACTAAGAAAGATACAAATTGAAGAAATTTTACAAGAGGGGTATAACTCATCATATAGGGAGGCTCTGAGCCATTGTGAACTTCCATGTCCATGATTGGGCCTTGTTGTAGTTAGTATTGAAGCCTAGAACTTTGAAGGGTAGCCACATTAGATGGTGTAAAAGGGTTGAGAGGACTCCCCTGATAATGTAAAGGTAGAGAATAGTATAAATGTACCAACTTGCTCAAATAATGTGTACCGAATTGATGAGCAAGAATACTAGAAAAGGGGGCCCTTCTTGTTATATGATTTTGATGCAGTGCCTAGCTTGGAAACCATCTAGAAGAGGGTATTGCCTTGGTATATCACAAGCTTGGACCAAATATGTAGGCAGTGTCAATCCTCTAAACTTAGAGTTAAGGAGGGTTAGGATAATATTTGAACCTGCAGATGGTTAAAGTTAATGATGGTGATTAATTGTCACAGGAGAGAGCACCTTTGATTCGGATAACCGTGGAGGAGATGAGGTTGTTGACGGTGGCGACGGACTCGAGGGAGAGCTTTGCAGTGGGGACATGGTCCACAAGTATTTGGAAGGCCACAGTGAGGAGAGAGCCACTAGAGGAGCTGGGTGTGGTATTGTTGCTAGAGCTTGGGGTGATAACCTTGTTGTTATAGAGGTGGTGATGTTGGGAGGAGGATGACATGTGCCCATCTGGGAGAATGGCAAAGCCAGAGGGTAGCAATAAAACAATGTCTGGATCCCCTCCATTGAGCACAGCCCCCATTGCCCCCACATCAACAGGGGCATAGATCACTAGGGAGCAAGACTTGTCAGTGCAACAATCCTGCAATATCAGCATGTTACTTTGATTCGAGTTCATGGCCTGCCTCCAGAAAAGCCACCCCCCCCCCCCCAAAAAAAAGCCACAAAAAGAAATCGATTAATCATTCAACTTAAAAGAGGAAATCCAGGTTCAAAATATGATAAAATTGAAACATATATCAGTCCTGCCAGTTAAATTAACTAGACCACCGATTTGATTTAATCCTAAGCATTGACTAAAGGATGTTAATCGCTTACTTTATTTCTCATCATTGCACACCACGACAGAGCAATGAATAATTAATGGTTCACATAAAGGGGCTTTTCACCATTAAAAAGGAAGCCTAGTGCTGTGGTACTGAACCGTTGACCAGAGTGCCGTGCAGCTACAAGTGATCTGTCATTCGGATTCGAAAGGGCCACCCCGCTGGTTCGCAGTTTGACTTAATTTTATAATAAGAGGCTAATACAAATCCAAAGCTCCTAATTTCTCTTATAAAGGTATAATTCGAAGGTTAAATTCGCAATCGTTGCTCTCTTTTTTGAAGCCCTTTTACTATTTGAAGCGTTTTTAAATTCAAATGAGTGGGAAACGTGTGAAAAGGATGGCAAAATCATTGCATAGAGACTCGGGGTAGAGCACGATATGCACTAGAATTCTCTATGACTACTCACAACATAACATATGATATGGATGTGTAACCATGGAAAAAAACTTCTTTTTTTTTTTTGTTGTACTTCACATCAAGAGTGATGGGGTTGAATTTGAACAAGCATTTTCTTCATAATTTCATCCAATTATAATTACTTTTTTTCCTATGCAGTGAATTTTAATTTTCAACAAGCATTTTCTTCATAATTTCATCCAATTATAATTATAATATCTTTCATAAATTGAACCCCCCCGCTAGGTTAAAGCAGCCCTATCTTTCCTCGGAACCTCTGTATCACACATATCACATCTTTTCTCACTCCTGAAAGGTGACTAGTAAATAACATAGTCACCCTTGTGGGTTTTTTTTAAAGGTTATTTATATGTAGGTACCATGATTCAAGAGCACTTCTCGGTGTGCCGACACTACCACTCATGCTAGAGCCTATTACATACTCGAATATAATATAATTGACCTTTAAAAATTCTAAACAACAGATTACTTACATGTTTAGTATTAGTATTATATATCAACTAACTACTTAAACAGCACGTCTTGGCCTATCAACATTACCACTCAAGCTAGAGCTTCTTAGCTAGCCTCAAGGCTTTTGACTATTATCATGGAAAATACAACATAAAATGTAAAAGGACATTGAGTAATCACGACAAATGATACACCAATATCACATTTACATATCATTTGCCACCTATTCCCAAGAGATTTACTATAATGGCTAGAAATTCCTAGAAATTAACATCTAACAACTTGATTTACAATAATGGCTAGTAATACCTAGTACTTAACATGTAACCACTCGGTGTTCCTATCAAGCAAAATTGATTTTTATCTCCGACATGATTAGATCGATGGAATGGTCAATCTCCTAGAGAGTCAAACCTTTAAAGCAAGTGATGGATGGAAATGTTGCCTTTTACTAGCAAATACAATACACACTTAAGAATGAAAAGGAGATGACAACGAGATCTTAACCAAATGGGTAGGCACCTAAGCCTCCCAAAGCGGCGGTGGTTCGTTCAAATTCACCAAACTCATAATTCAGTACCAACCTTAGAAAAAAAGAGAGAGACAGAGACAAAGATAGAGACAGAGACAGAGACAGAGGACACTTACATTTACTTTCAACAAGGAGACGCAATTGCCTGGGTCTTGTCCTTTAGGAACATGGACTATTTCTTCCACATTTCCCATGTTGGAGAGGATGTCCCACTACACAAAACCCAAATTTTAAAAGCCCAATAGAAGTACAACATTACATTCAAGGAAAAAACTTAGGAAATTGTATTTAGAAAAGATTTAGATGGAAATTAATTACTTAACATAACTATCCAATAAAAGTACAATGTTGCATTCAGGGAAAAATTAAAAACTTGTATTCAGAAAAGAGATTCAGATGGAAATGAATTACTTAATCAAACTTGATTATGAGGGGTGTGATTAAAAACTATTATAGATGCTTTTTCAACCCACCAAAAATTTATAAAAATAGAAACTTAAAAAAAAATACCTCTGTTCTGTATCTTTCATCGCGAAGAAATTGAAAGACTCGAGCTGGGGGGACCGGAAGCCACAGGGAGGTTGCCGCGCTGAGCACGATGCCAGGTGGACGGCCAGGATCGTCCACGCTCTTGCGAATCACCACGCGGCACTCATCTGAAGGGCCACCTGTCCCAGACAGCGTGATCCACGTGTGGTTGGCCGAGGCGCTTACCCCACCACAGAAATTATTGGTCATACGCTCCGCTAGCTTAAGCAAGCTGCGCCGTCCTTCTGGGTTCGGAAGCACTAATCACACAAAATTAACCGCTCTTTAAGAACTCGTTAACGTATATCATTAAGCTAATCATTGCGTCCAACAGAAATTACATAAAGATTTTCCTGGTTTTGAGCCCCTGTTGTTTACTGTGTTGCGACCTCGAGACATTTGGTTACAGCAGAATTAAGCCTATAATTAACTACTGAATTGCTTACTAGGTTAGAATTAAGCGTATATTTAACGACTCCCGATTCACTTTAAGCTGATGTTCTCATCGCAGCCCTTAATTAACTTATTAACTTCAAAAATCTGATCAGGGTCCAACTAATGACAGATTAGGGAACTTAATAGGACTCATTTACCACATCCTTGCCATAAGAGAACTGATTTGAGGCAGGCCTCATATGGCGCAGATTTTTACTGGTTGGTTTAGTCCCAACTTTTACCCCTACCTGCTTCCCTGCCGCCTACGGTGTTGCTTGTAAGGAGGCTTGCTATGCGTTCACATTGCCTCTGTAGAGTGGCCACCCACCTCTGGGCACCAAAACCCATGCCACTGCTCACGAGCGTCTGATAGGACGGATGCACCCCTTTGTCGTCCACCTCCACATGCTCCACCCACGTGACCTGCACTTCAGTGCAAACCAATAAATAAATTAAAGTTTTTTAAAAAAAAACCCACCACAGGAACGGTGAAAAACAATGGAGTGAACAGTTGAATGATTGCATGCAGCTATGACATGACGTGTCTAATCACATAAAATATCATGTGAAGGGTCAAAAAGGCCATGGTGAAATTCCAAAAAAATGAAATAATTATTTATATGCCTGCTCAGTACTCACCATGACCCACTGACATACTCCCATACCAATGGTAACTGACCAGTTACATGAACGCCTAATTACTATCAACTTTTCCTACTCGTGTTGATTAGCATGAGATGACTACAAGAGTGCCCATCTCTTTTTTTTCTTTTTTTTTCATCGTGTTGATTACCATGAGATGACTGCTTATCTTTTTTTTTTTTAATCTTTATATATTACATAAAGGAAGAGTTTCACGAGATTCTTACGTGGCAACATAGTAAAAATTTAGAGCATTTTAGAAGTTCTAGGAAAGGTAGACTCTACCGGTCGCAATTTGGAAGTTTTAGGAAAGGTAGACCCCAAAGTGAGATTACTCGTATGAATAGTGACATATCATCGTCCAAGTCAGGTGAGGTTACTCGCGTTAATGGTGATTAATGATATAGCTGTTTTGATTATCCATTATAGTGGTGATTAATAAAAAAAACAAAAATGGGGAAAACGAGCCCTGAATTGCTAAAACTCCCATTTCCTTAACTCCAATAACAGTGGTAATTAGTTGAAGTAAAAAAATTGGGAATAAATAATAATGGGAATCAACCATGAATGCTGTAGCCAACGTAAGAAAACGTGTCTAATCACTCACTTTAATGCTACCTACGTTCAGGTGCTTGAATAAATGGGTTTGTACTGTATCTCCTGGCTGATTTTTATTTTTTTTTTTAAAGCCAGATTTTGTATTGTGCTTTAATTGACATTATAATTTTTAGTTAATATCAGATCAGTTTCTCTAAAATTTTAGGTTAGATTGAACTGGCGATGTGTCTAATGATCTGCTTAATGTGTCTACAAACCGAAAAAATTAACAAGTAAGTAACACTAATCATGATTTAAGCACATTAGGGGAACAAAGAATTGAGAGATTTTGATGCTTCGGACCTTAGAGTAACCGTTGGCAGTCTCCTCGATCACACACCCCGAGGGACGCTTTCTACACCTGAGCAAGGAAGGGGGAGGGTTCCCACGCAAGCTGTCCACGGACACGTCCACCACCACCCACAAATGATCCACCATTTTGGAGTACCTCAAGAAGTACAACTCCCGAGTGGGCACTAGAGGCGAGGGCAGCTGTAGCTCCGCATAGATCTGTGCCAAACTCCATTAAAATTAAACATGAAATTAGCATCTGCTTACGTTCTAAATCGCCCTTCCACAAGTAGGCACCATAGCCAACTTCTCGGCACTTGAAATGGTTCATCTCATTATTTATTCTCTCATTGCATTTGATTAAGTGCTAACTTACTCCTTGAAAGATAAATTATCTCTGGTATTGATAATTGTACTTAATCACGCGCTAAATTGATCTTCTAGAAACGGAGCTAGGACTACAAAACCCATTAATTAAGATTTAATTCATTTTATGAAGCAGTACTGGCACTAAATCAAGGCTTGGATTAGGGCTAATTAAAGCTTAAATGCCCTCTCAGCTGCTTAGATTAGAGGCGCATACCAATTGCATAGCCCCATCATAAGGATCAGCAGCTCCAGTTGATAATACTTCCACAGTTAGGGCTTTAGATATGATGGAAGGGAACATTTCAGTCCATCGAACCTGCAATAAATCATCAAATTGAGAAAAAAGCAGCACAATCCAATTCGTTTGCAGGCATGATGGCACACCTAATCCCTTGATTGCCCAATCTAACACTGTAATCCCTGCTGGCATGATAGCACCTCTAATCCTTTCATTACCCAATCAAACAGACTGTAATCCCTTGATTTAGCATAGAAAAAACAGAGGATTAAGAAGGCTAGCATACCACATCCATGAGGGTTTCAACAAGGGAGGAGCCGTTCATGATGACAAGATCGGTCTCTCTGGTTGCTTCGACTTTGAGGCCGAAAGGGGTAGGGCCAATGACGCGCGGGAAGCGCTGCAGATACTCTTGGTTGTCCAGCATTTCGTTGCCAGCAGAGGAGAAGTCGGGCACCCACAGAGGCTCGCCGGCCTGCGCCACCTGGGCGAGCTCCTCCATGGCCGACACCGCCAACTCCACCACCATGCGCTTCTCTGCATCTGTCAGACAAAGAGGCCTCGACGCAATCTCTGCTACAGATGGCCCTGCTGCCGCAAGGTCGCTCAGCGCCGCCGGCGCTTGTATGTTGTTCAACCCTAGCTCGGTAGATGATGTCGGTGGCGAAGCTGCAGCCAGCGGTGATAAAGCTATTGCTGCAGCTCCGCCTCCTCCTGCTGCTACAGGCACTATGGACGGCCTCTTTGCTGCGAGTATTGTTAGCCTGCTTACCTGCATGACTATACCACATTAGTTCAGCCTAACTAAGAGGTTTACAGCATCGTTACTTCGGTCTACATGAGATCTTAACCAAGCCTGGGTGAGATAATCTTGCATTAGCCTAGCCTATAGGTGTGAAATGGCAACACACAAACTGTCAAAACGAAGATTAATTCAATGCCTAGACACGATAAACGTCTTTGACTTAATTACAGCACATTAATCTCGCTTTGAACACTAATTATCTACCCTCACTAACCTCCTCTTTCAGCTTGGCATTCTCCATCCTCAGCTGTTGCTCTTCCAATGACATCTCCTGCATGTTTGCAGGCCCCCCGCAGCTGGAGCAGACAACGCTTCTGATGGCCTCTCGTAATGCCGCATTCTCCACCTTCAGCTTGTCATTCTCGTTTCTCAGATAAGAGTTGTCCTGGCGTTCTTGCTGGGCCTGGGGTTGATATATCGGATTAACAACACAAAACTTGGAGCTTAATCCAAAATTACAGCTAGGGAGAGTGCAAGATATAGAGCCAAGTCCATAGATTAAGGTGCAAAATCCAGAGATTGATGCCAATACTAAAACTGAACTTAATCCAGGGATTATGCCCAATCCTATAACTTAATGCAAGGATTAATGTGAAAACTCGAGAGCTTAAAAGTCATGGACATGCATAGCCCAAGTTCTTAATCCAGGGATGAGAGTGCAAAGCCCAAGTCTAAATCCAGGGATTAAGAGTGCAAAGCAAGAGGTTAATCCAGAATACAGAGGGGAGCAGGAGTTTACCGAACCTTCATCTGCGTACGCTTGTTCTGGAACCAGAACTTAACCTGCCTGGGATCAAGGTTAAGCTCTCTACTGAGCTCGAGCCTGGCCTTCTCATCTGGGTGCGGGCATTCCTTGAACAATCTGCATCCCCCAGAGTGTAAAAAATTAGGCATAGATAACCATGCCAAGACCCTTAATAATTGAGCTCTCCCAAGTGCAGAAAGATGAAGGTTTAACCTAAGGGGAAACGCATTGTTTAATCCGCCATTAATTTTTGTTTAACATCTGCTACTGCTGCTGACCTTTCCATTTCGTGGATTTGGCGCTGTGTGTGTCTGTGGTATCGTTTTTTGCCTCTTCGTTGCCCATCTTGCTCGTCTGCAGAGCCCCCGTCCTGGTTATCGCTGCTAATGGACTTGCTTTCTAGCTCATCCAGCTGATCTCTGGTGCTCTTCAGCATCTTGCCACTGTCTGCACTAACCTCATTAAGCTGTGCGACATCCAAGATCATGGGCTGCCATAGCCATCACCACCATCAAGCAAGCTGCCCGCGTGAGATAATTAACGAAGGTCAAATTAACCCTGTACTTGAAAACAGGGAAGCACACAGAAACAAGGAAGGATTTTTTTTAGTTATATACGCACCGGTGCTAGAGATAATGATCCTTCTGGTAAAACGTGTTTATTGGACATTGGCAGAGCAGGGTTCGAGGGTCCAAAAACTCTGTTAAGATACAGTAATTACCGCATAATCGAGGGTTAATCCGAGATGTAATGATAATTAGCGGTCTGTGTGTAGGCTCTGTTTTGGGTTTAGGGCTCTGATTAGCATTGCAACCGTTCGTAACAGCAAGGGGGGAGGAGCTATTTGGAATATGGAAACATTTGAGATACGAAAATATATCCTCTTTCCTAACTATCGGAGGGAATGGCGGCAGGAGGGTGAGGGACTGCGAGGGCCACCATGGTCATGTGTAGTGTGTTGTAAAGAAAAGTACTGCAAACCAGAAAGAGATGGATTTGGAGAAGACAACAAAAACCACCCACACAGAGCGCGCGCGGGCACACACACAACCACATCCACCCCAGGGACCGAAGGTGAAGAGATAACAGAAGAGCCGGTCTCTCCTTCCTAGCCCTAGCTTGCTGCTTTCTCTGTCACCGTGTTTGCAAAGAGTTCTCCTCTCACTGGCCTGTCCTGTGTGCTTTGTCTCTGCATGCCCAATTTTTCCACCATCGCACCTTTAGCTTAACTCGCTAACCTAAGCCCAAATCTGGCCATCTATCATCAACCGGAACCGCATCTTCTTTGAATAATTATTAATGAAGACGTTAGTCTTATCACCCTTTGGAAAGTTGAACCTGCCGCACGAAAAGCTTCAAAGGGCAGGCCGCAGGCTGTTGACTTTGTTTACAGGTTTTCTTACCACCCCGCCATGACTCGGCAGTCCACGTAGGTTTGCCACGTCGCTCCGTGGCTGACCTGGCACGGTGGCATGGGATTTCCCGCGCATTTAATGCAGCTTCGTGGGGTATAAATGCTCTGAACAACAACGCGTCCGGGAGGTGCTAATGAATGCGGGAGGGTGCCACGTCAGGGGGCAGCCGTGCACTGCCAGCTAGCTTTAAAAGCCTGCGATGGATGGATGGATGTGAGCGAGCTTATTCACGACCCATTCATGCCTGGAAGCATTTCACGTAGCATCTACAAGGCGCATGACTTTTGCTCACATTTAATTCTACAACCCATGCGCTTTGCGCATGCCCCCCCGCCCCCTTTCCTCTTACATCATGCATGCATGCATGCCATGCAACGTATGGATCTCGAGGTGTCCCATGGTTTGCTCGTGAACCCTCGCTTTTATGCGATAGCGACCCGCCCCCTGCCCCACGAAAGTGAATTAACATAAAATCGCAATTTTTCTGGGTCTTTTTTTGTAAAAAGGTCGGAACTCTCAAAATAATTTATAGAGTATAAAAAAACGGATTTCCTATGTATCTCCTCTGGTGGACCTCCCTCTCTCTCTCCACCATCCCATTATCCATATATGATCCAAAAAAACCTTTTTTTCAACCAATCAAAATAACAGTAACGCGTGAACAGGTTTTTTTCAACCAATCAAAATAAAAGTAACGCTTGAACGTAACCAGATTTAGTACTAAAAACAGAAAAAATGCCGTAAATATAACTAAAGTGTACGACTTCTTTTCCCAAATTTCAACCATGAATGTTTACTTGTAACTCCAAACTCTCCCTCTCTTTCTCTCTCTCGAGTTCAAGTCCCACCATTGGTCGTATATGCCCTCGTGTTACATTCTACCGACGTCAATACCTCTCTCTCTCTCTCTCTCTCATTTCAAACCATGAATGTTTACTGCTAACTACCAACCATCTCTCTCTCTCTCTCTCTCTCTAAGGCAAGCCCCTAACAAGAGCCTTTACAAATGAGACCAAGCTTGCCTATAGTGAGATTTTAAAAGGGGAGGTGGCAAAAAGTAGTGTGGAACACCTATAGCATTGGCTTCACAACCTACACGTTGCCACCATGTTGACATGGGAAGGACAAGTTAATAGTGTGTAAGACACCTAATGCTGGCGTCGATGGGCCACCACCCTGCTTTCAAGACTTTCCTAGTTCTTGAAGCCATGCCAAATGAGCACACAACTATCATGTAACACAAGAACAACAATTGTGTGCGTGTACACATGCACACACGTGACAAAAGCACTCTTACTTGATGGGATTGCCTCTTTTCTAGGATAAAGAGTGCCAATCCAACCTAGGGCTCTTGAGCATACTTATTCAAAGCTCTAGCCTGAACCATATAAAAAGGCAGTTGAAAATGAGATAAGAAGCTTTAGTTAATTATGCAACAAAGAAATTACACTAATTTGGTTTAGTGGTGGTGTGACTCACTTATATAAATATATATATAACATTCTTCCCACCGCCCAGCACACAAAAAAAAAAGAGAGAAAGAAATTACATTAATTTTGGCTCTCTTTCCCCATGGGTGATTTTCCTTCTCTCCACTAATTTTTAGGGTGAAATGAACCGAGTCTAGGCTAAGGTAACCCTACTTTTTTGTACTTGAATGCGAAAGCAAAAAAGGTGAACGTGATAAGGCACACCAACTCAAATTGTGCCATACTTGTGTAGACTAGCATCAGAAGCCTATAGTGTTTTTTTGCATGTGTTTCCACCACCATGATGCACCGGTTTACCAATGTGGCTTTGTGATCCACAACATATGAAAGCAGCATAAAGGATTGTCTCCCCCCCAAATGTTACAAAACAAAATTTATTTGGTTATAGCAATTCATAAAAGCATAACATGAAAAACGTGGGATGATTTCATCCAAAACTTCGTAATGAACTTTTATAAATACAATTTGTGTTTCAAATTAGCCATTTGAGGAGCCCAATCAACTCTCGCTTGTATTTAGAATCAAGAAGAGAATCACCACAAAGGCTCATTCTAAGATGCCAGCGTGAATATTTCCATCTATTAAAAGTGTTTCTTGAATATCGAGAGACATTTCACAAACAAAGTTTAATTGTGGACAATCATACAAACACATAAATTAAATCCAATTCCCAATTTTATGGACATCATACAAAGTTTAATTGTGGACATCATACAAACACATAATCTAAATCCAGTTCCCAATTTTATGTCAAGTTTTTCAAAGAGAATGGGTGATCTCTTGTACCACATGTAACTTGGAGCTCTTTGGTTCTAGCACGTGAAAGCCATATATAAAGTATATGTAATAATCATGAAACTTGAATTGTAGCGATAGAGGCTAAAATAAGCTTCCATGGACAAAGTTAGAAGCATAAAACTACTGATACTTTTTGATACATATGAATTCACATTAATTATATGACATGCTACTAACTGTTTTATCAATCATACCTTCTATGTTCTCGTGTTCAAATTTATGAGTCAAACAAAAGTATAATCTTCACTACTTTGCTAAAAGTTTCAATTTTTTTTACAATATTAGGGAAGCTTTTGCAATAAAATTGGTCAACCAAGTGGTGCACCCAATTTCAACTTCTAGTATTGGTGTATGTGTTGATGAAAGTGCATTTTTTGTGCCCAATTTTTTCTTTTAGTGAAAAAAATTTACATGATACTCATGGTGATTCTCTCTCTCTCTCTCTCTCTCTCTCTCTCTCTCTCTCTCTCTCTCTCTCTCTCTCTCTCTCTCTCTCTCTCTCTCTCTCTCTCTCTCTCTCTCTCTCTCTCTCTCTCACACACACACACACACACACACACACCTACCTGTGGGTGTCACACATAAAACATATAATATCACCTAAGTGCATAAGCGACATTTTTTTATTTAAGTTCTTGTATTGTCGATATTTACAAGAGGTGACTCATTTATTAGCTATGAATGTAAGCAACTTACAATGGGGTCATGAATATTCATTTTAACAAAATGTAAACATAACCAGATTTATATATTCACAAAAACCTTATTTATATACTTTTTTATATGCTCTCTACATGCAAGACGTATGGGGGTTTTCTTAGAAGTGAGGTCCCCGACCACATGCGGACCTATACATGTGCATGCACGTGTACATGCGCGTACACATACACGTTGTGGGAGGAGTGGTAAGTCTAACGTAAACTCCAACCAACACACCAAAATGTGACTTCGAGCTAAGAACCCTATTATGAGCTAAGCTATTCCACCAATTTGAACTTATGATTCTACCTTTCTAGGAACACAAGCTATCATTTTATGATTCTTTAGCTACTCTCATTGTGCCATTAGGGTGTATGGGTGCTCATGGGGAGTGTGTGGGTCAACATCCCCATTTTTTACGATCTAGTTAGCCTATTTAAAGGGTTTATGATATGGGTTGTGTTTGAAGCATGTGTTTGGTGTACCAAGTGATGTTAGTGAGTGAGTTGAATATGTAGGTGTGTCACTTTGTGCTTGTGGTGTCTTATTTCAAAAGGAATGAAAAATAAGGCCATGGCTTATCAAAATCTAGGTGCTAAGGCAAGTTCAAAAATAGTCTCTAAAATTGGAAATTTTATAATCAATATGATGCACACATGTTCAAGGAGCTCTATGGCTTTGAGAATGAGGGAAACAAATTCTTCTTCACATGCTATTGGAAATGTGAGCAACTCAAGGAACTTTCAAAATCAGTAGCATGTGTTGCTCGTTGATACCACATGAAATAAAGTTTAAGCTAGTGGAGAAAGATGAAAAGGAATTTAAGCTAATTAGAAATAAGAAACAAAAAACCAACCTTTCTAGCTAGTGACTCAAGAGTTGTTGCTACAAGCCCTCTCCTTTGTGATTGGTGTTGGGATGCAAAGTCAACCAAACTTTCAAGGCATTGTCTGCAATTTGAAAAAATGATCAAAATCTGTTGAAGGTCTATGAAACTATTATCAAGTGATCCATTGGTAGTAACAATTTTTAATTTCTCCTCACTACTTAATCATGTGAACCAAGAAAAGTGTAGTTGACAAAAAAATTTGTGCATTTATAGAAGCACAATGACAAGCACTTGGTGTTGGAGTCTTAATACAAAGAGGAACTCTAACATGGGATTGTCATAAATGCCATAGGCACATTGATGTAAGGATTCATGACATAGAACTTTAATATTCACAATGACAACATGATGTAGACTGTACAACTTTAAGTAGTGTCCCATCAATGTAGCCTTCATATGTATATGTATATTAATGCTTATAATAGTTGAGCTATGGTACCTTGTTAAGAATAAGGCACAACTAACTATCATAAGTGGTGACTTTTTCCCTTCTACAAGGAAGTTTACCTACCACATTAAATACTTCATAAATGAATTAAAAAATGGCATTCTTTTACTATGAACTAGTAATAGACATGTGCAATGTCACCAAGGAAATAAATCAACAATAAATGCGAAGTCACTAAATAGAAACACTTAATGTTAGTTTCGATTCGTAAATGTTTTTCTACTAGCTATATTTATATACACTAGTTTTGATAGTTATCTTCGTTAAGATCATAGTCATGTATCCATATAGTCATTAAATACTATTTAAAAATGGCATTCTTTTATTATGAACTAGTAATAGACATGTGCAATGGCACCAAATAAAAAAATTAACAATAAATGCGATCACTAAATAGAAACATTGAATGTTAGTTTCAATTCGTAAACATTTTTCTACCAGCTATATTTATATACACTAGTTTTCATAGTTATCTTCGTTAAAATCATAGTCATGTATTCGTATAGTCATTATTTATATATGATCACTAATTTATTCTATATGTAATTTTCTAGAAATATGTTCCTCATGAAATTTTCTTTGAAATTTCATTTTAGCTCATTTTCTTAATCCTTACATTTGTAATATCACTTATATATATCTAACTTAAAATGTAGGTTTAAGAATATATATTTTTATATCTGAAAGATTTTATTTTTGTAATGCTAAATATACTCTTCCATTATGCTCAATACCAATTGGGTAGAATGCTTACATCCTAAAATCTTCTAATGTTCATCTCTTGTGAATGGTCACTTACTATTAGCCTTCATGCATTGCCTCAGAAATGAAATGAAAAAATGACATTCTTTTACTACAAACTAGTAATAGACTTGTGCAGATGGCACAAGGAAAAAAATTAACAATTAATGCAAAGTTACTAGATCGAAATACGTATTGTTAGTTTTACCATTCTTAAATGTTCTACAATATCATGTACTTTTGTGTAGTTTTCATAGTTCTCTTCATTAGATCATAGTCATTTATTCCTTTAATCATTAAATATTATATTTATATACTATTTATCATACCTAGTACATAATCATTACTCCTTTAATAATTAATCATGAAATATTATATTTATATACTATTTATCATACCTAGTACATAATCATTACTCCTTTAATAATTAATCATGAAATATTATATTTATCATACATACTATATAATCACTACTCCTTTAATCATTAAGTATTATTACAATAGCTCTAAAAAAGTGGCTAAATCGAAAAAGATTACAAAACCATGTCACAAAATTGTATCATTGCTAAAGAGAAATTGAAGCCTCTCTATCCTCCAACCATTGGCCCCCCTTGGCTCCTCACAGGAGCAAGCCCTCCATCCCATGCACACCACCTTTTCCCAACTTGTTCCGTGTACATCTTCCCTCTTCTCTTTACCTATAGTGGCACGCCACCAATAACACATGCAATTTCAAAAGCCTATAGCTCTGACTCTTCCCTTCCATAATGGCACTTACTCCCTCGTCCATCCCACTCCCAACCCCATTTCTCTCCTATACACAACCCCTCCCCCCTTTAACAATAGCCCATCCCCATTCACCCATAGTTTCCTCAATCCATATTTTAAAATTTACCCCTCATCATCTCCTACTCCCCAAATGGCTTCCTAAATCATCTCTACCACCCTTCCTCTTTTACCCTGCTCAATGCCACTTGTCAAAAGAGAAAAAAGCATTCCAAAACTCACAAGCCAGCACATAAGGGCCTATAAATTGTAGTCTACAAGTTTATTAAACCCCATAAAAGTGGTCTATCCCCATAAAGGCACAAGAAGCTTTAAAATGTTCCATAAGCATGGCTAAACACTAAGCCTTAAACCCCCTAACTTAAAAACCTAAGATCATACATTAGGTAGGGTAGTGTTGCCTCTTATTGCAACCGTTGTACCATTATACATCAAGGACCATAAGACCGCACGCGCGCGCGCAAAGAGAGGCTCCATTTAAGGACACCAAGTCATGTTTTAGTTTATAGTGGCCTTGTTGCTAGATTTATTCAAATAAATGCACTAAATCTAGAGAGAGAGAGAGAGAGAGAGAGAGAGAGAGAGAGAGAGAGAGAGAGAGAGAGAGAGAGAGAGAGAGAGAGAGAGAGAGAGAGAGAGAGAGAGAGAGAGAGAGAGAGAGAGAGAGAGTTGCTAAATATACATACATTCATTGTACTATCAATTAAAGGGCCACATGCTTTTAGTGATTGTCACATGCTACCTTCTTGGGTCCTCACGAGTCACCAATCCTATTTACGATGATACAAAGTGGAGGCAAAGAGAATCTACATGTAGGTACACTTTGATACCTACCATTCTTAACATTGTTTTCTTTACCACACCCTTCAACCTTAGCTGCTTACACTTATTGTTAAACTTAGGTTTCTTACATCACACAATGAGAATACTTCTTTCATTACGAACTCACAACCCACATCACTACCACCTTCCCTATTCATCATTTACAAGTAGCAATACGTTCTCCCAACATTTAATAGAAAAAATGGAGAGAATCCACACACAGCCAAAGCCACTTATTTAATAGTATTAGATTTAAGAAATGATGATTGTGGTCTCCAAGTCCTTATAAAAAGCACAAAATAGTGATTCACCTTCCTAAACTTCATAGGTGGAATTCTAATTATTAAATACTAAATGTGTCTAAAAAAATATTGATTACTTAAATTTAATGTAGAAACCTTCATCATGATAAAATTTAAAAAGCCATTTTTCATGAATAAAAAATGTGAAATTTTCTTACAAATTTGAGAGTACATAAGAAATACATATATAAAATATTATTTAGAGGTCCTCCCCTCCAACAATCATGAAGTATATAAGAGATACATAAATGAAGCTTCTTTATTAGAGGTCCTCCCCTCCGATAACGAAGGCTATAAGTTGAAAATGATAGCTATTTTCCTTTATTAAAATTATTGTTCTTTTCTTATAAATGGGTCCCCCTCTCTCTCTCTCTCTCTCTCTCTCTCTCTCTCTCTCTCTCTCTCTCTCTCTCTCTCTCTCTCTCTCTCATATTACGTGAAATAAATAAGCCAAGCCTTACAAAATAATAATTTTCTTAAAATACTATTTAGAAAAATAATCTGTCTTTTGAGGCCATTTTTAAATAAATAACATTCATGGTATAGGTTATATTATAAAATACCTATTTTATATTATAAAACGATATATTATACGTAGTATCATTACTAAACTTGGTTCTATGTAGTACAATATACATGGCTACTTTACTTACAACTACTTTTATAAAAAGCAATAATTATCAATAAAGCCTATAACTACTCTCTATATTCTATATAGCCTACTAGCACTACCTACTCTACTATTCCTTCTTAGTGTCCATGCTCTACTATTCATCACAAACATATTTTTTTTAATTAAAAAGAAATACATTTCCTTTGTGTCCATGCCCTACGAGTCATCATAAATATATTTCTTTGATAATAAAGTTATTGCACATACAAATTCAAGATATGCATGAAAATTCAAATTATAACTTATCAAACATTTGTTTTCTATATGTCTTTGTATGCTACTCCCCAAACACTTCCAAATTGTCCAAATGCACCAAATGTGCACTACCTACTCTACTCTTCATCGTTAAAAATGTATGCCTTTTCTCAGTGTCCACACCCTACTATTCATCACAAATATATTTGTGATTATTTTGATAATAAAGTTATTGCACATGCACATGCAAGATATACATGAAAATTCAACACATAACCCCCTATAACCTTATCAAGCATTTGATTTCTATATGTCTGTATGCTACTCCCCAAATAACACTTCCAAATTTGCTCCAAATGCATGAAACACACAATTGTTGATTGTACGGTACCCCAAAAAAAATTACCCACCCATCTCTTAAGATGGGTGGTTAGTTTTGCTACTCATGGACCAATAATAAAGGAATGGAGGCATGCTACATGCTAGCATGTGGCAATGCTCCATTTCCTTATTACTAGTATAGATGTCACGAAGAGGAAGTGAAACAATAACTCAATAACATTTATGACTCAAAACAATTTCTTAAAGTTATGAACATGTTATACATTTAAGCATTGAGAATTTTAAGTGTATTATATATATAACTTAATATAATAATATAATTAAAGACCTTTAATTTTGTAATTCTTTGTATTATATCTCACTTTTTGTACATGGATTATGACTTGTATAGAGGACAAGTGATAACAAAAAATAAAGTGCATTGCATGAATGCTTTGTTATTCATATATATACAAGTTATGTCACTATTTTTGAATGACTTAAGTTACTAACTTATTTGTTAAGAAAAAAGAAAAACCAAAATACTTCTTGTGAAGGGAGTTTCATACATAAGCACTTGGTTATTGAGAGAGCTAGATAATTATTTCATAAGTGTGTGGATAAAATATCACCAAAGTCCTATATAGGCATGAGGATGACTCATAACTTAATGTTGATGAGAATGTCTTGTGTGGGTTTAAATATAGGTTGTCTAAGGCTACTCAATGTTAATGAGCATGTCTTGTGTGGGTTTAAATCTAGGTTGGCTAAGGCTACCAAGATCTATAAGTACCATGTGTGATATGGGACATGTACGGTGGTGGCCTCACATTGTGGTGGTGCACACGTCTCTCTCTCCCAAGCTTGGGGGTGGCTCATCCTAATACTTGTTCCTTGTGTGTTCTATATGTGTATGCATGCACGTATGTTTTGGATATACATGTACTATAACAAAGCGATAGAATACCGGCGTTTATTTCATTGCTTTGTTTTTTTAACATAGGGCCACTGGTATAAGTGCTAATATAAAACGCTAGTATAAGCGTTGTGTGCGGGCTTATACGGAATTAGGGAACAAACATAATACTTGAAAGTGCTTACATTTGGAAGATAATAACATAATAATTCATATTGCAAATAAATACTTGAAAGTGCTTGCATTTAAAAGATAATAATATAATAATTCATATTAAACAGATAAAGTTTACACGAATAAAGGAAAAGAACTTCATTATCTTTAATATATAGTGTCATACAAATACACTAATCTAGTTAAGACCTTCATCAATCCCATCTTGCAACAAATCTTGATATCCCAATTGCTCTATATCTAAGCCTATCATATCAATGCCTTCTAGTTCAACAAAAAGTGATATTCGTTTACTAGTTGATGAGCTGAGAAGCATTACATTCTTTAAAATTATATGGGTCATCGATTGATTAAGACCTTCACCGATCCCATATTGCAACAAATCTTGATATCCCAATTGGTTTATACTTAATCCTAAAATATCAATACCTTCTAGTTTAACAAAAAGTTATATTCCTTAGTTAATGAGCCGATAGAAGCATTGTCTTCTTCAAAATCATTATGGATCATCGATTGAAGGTACTTTCTCTTCATTTGTTGTGTCTTTGACTGCAAGCTCTAGTTGAGTTTGTTCCACCTCTTCTCCTAACATGAGTAATTGTGTTTCATCGTGCATTTCTTCCTAGACATCTAGATTTTGAAAAATACTTATGGATATGGGAGCGACATATGTTACAAATCACCAATTGGCATAAAACAAAACCTAGTAAAAAAAATAGCACAAAGTTTTTAATAGTTATCATTTCTATTGAATCTTAATCACACTATTTATTTCCCTTTACATGCATTTCAAGTTCATACCTATTCACAATATTGAGGTAAAATACACGTGTCCCTTGAATCATGCCATAACTTGTTAGAATCTCAAAAAATATGCTTAAATGTTGCTTGATGGTGGTTTAAGCACATGTATAAACCAATTTGAACCATTTAACATTAAGACATGAACACTTTCAAAGCTTTATATCCCACTTCAAATATTTCTTGAATTGTTCCACAATAGTTAAGATTATCTTGACTATTGTTATCATCCCTTCCACTAGGGAAGTAACTCATCTTCCATCGCATGCATAGTTTGAGCCATGTTCTCAACACCATCTTCTAATTGCTCCTTTATGAGATGCTTATACTCCTTCCTAATTGGGCCTCCAATAATGGAGTATTATGGCATGTTAATGTAAAACTCTTCTCCAAGTCTCATTCTCATCTTCCTCTTATATACTAATTAACAAATAGAAGAATAGATTTTCATGGCAACTAACTTTTTTTGTGATTAAGAAAACGTGAATGCATGATAAGGTCACTTTCTATGTTCTAGCACCATCTCACAACAGATAAGTGCCCGTTCACGTGGCCATGAATATGTTCTATTGTAATTCGACGTTTTGGTTCCTATGTCTTCTTACATATTGCATATCCACATTTGATCTTGGCCTGCAACTATTCGTTACTTCCAAGAGTGGGTTCATCATCATAATTTGAGGAAGAAGACATCTTTAAAAAATCATGATTACATTTATGTTTATATAAGCAATATTGAGATTTATTTTTCATTTTTAACATTTTGGAAAAAATCCCCAGTTTCGGTATAAGCTTCAGTTGCACTGCCCCTTACACAAGCACTGGGGATTTTAAAATTTCTCAAAGATATTGACAAAATGCGGAGCACCAAAAAATCCCCTACTTTACCTCATCTTGTCGTCGCATCTCTTCTTGCAGATTTAAGGTACAACCATTCACCTTCATCATCTCTTTCTTATCTACTTTCCCTCATTTCATCCTCAAGAAATTTACAAAGTAAGGGCTCCTATTCAAGGTACATCCCTTCACCTTTATCATCTCTTTCTTATCTAATTTCCCTTTTCTCATCCTCAAGAAGCTTACAAAGTAAGGGCTCCTATCTTTAACTTAATATGCATCCTCTAGATCATGGTTAATTAAATAAGTAATCAAATTAGGGCTAATATTAAGAACACTAAACTTTTCTTGCTCTATGTAGGCTCCTTGTTTTTTATGCTCTCCTCTTTATGAGAAACAATGATGTTTTATGCTTTTTTTTATAGTAAAGATCATTATTGGAAGGTAAAGATCATTTAATGCTTGCTTCTAATACTTTTTTTGCTTATCAGTTTTGTAGGTTTGGCTACATTGCTTACTCCTTTGTCTTAGCATAGAAGAGGTAAGCCCTTTTTGTTATGGGAATATATTTTAAGCCCTCTTAAAAATATTATTATACCCTCTTAGATAATTCGGGGATGCTTGGATTATCTCTGCATCAAGCCAAATCATGTTAATATCATGGGTGATGCCATTATAAATATTAATATATTTGGTGGATATTGACGTATGTTTGGGACTTCCAATGTTTATTTCAGTTGGTTTGTATGGAAGGGTGATTCCTGGGTTACTTATGCCTGGTAAACATGTGTGTGGTTATAGTTTGTATACTTATGAAATATTTATTTACCAATTGATTGTTGGTTATTTTATAAGTGAAGAGGATTCCGAAGATTGAGGAGAATTCACACATAATTATTAATTGGCACACCATTTCTGTAAACAAGCTTTGTATATACATGTGCTAGCTTGTGCACATTTTGTTTTATTTGGAAAGCCTTAGTTTATCAAGCATAGACTTGAACTTTAATATTTTGTAAAGCGTGATATAATTTAAACCCTAGCCTTAATTTATGGACACTCTATTTTGAGCATAAGAGAGTGTCTTGCAAGAAAAGCACCTTTTTGTATCTTTGGAGGCTATGGCCTAATTTAGAATAAAGTAATGCATAACTACTCAAGTGTGGGGAGAGGCCATACACATGAGGGGGGATGATTGCACCCAATCTTGGAGTCGTGCTTTGTGAGCTAAGTATTATTTGTTTTTCACTCAAATATTGAATATGGTGAACATGTGGTATTTGATAAGCTATTTGATTTGATTTAATCTAATTCTTGAAAGTTTCTTTTTAACTCTATTTTTCTAGAAATTAGATCCGTGTCAATGGTATCTATCAGAGCAAGGATCTAGGAAGATGGAGGTAAGAATTGTCAAAGGTTTTTGATCTATTATCCAAGGGATAAAAACCAAAGTATAAAGGGGGTGGCAAACCACTGTGCAAAAAACCAAACCACCAAACCACCTTCTTCCTGAAAAGTGCTTTTCCCAAATTCATAACCTCTCTATGATCTACCCATATGTATTGAATCAGCTAATGAAGGAGGTTTGAGTTCGATCTTCAAATTGCTAAACCACAGCAAGTTGAGCAAATCCATAATGGAGGGCCCTTAATTATCTACAAACCGATTCTTTTGAATCGTAGCATGCAGGGTAATTACCATTTGGAAAATTCCCCCCAAAAAAAAAAGTGAAAAGGCTTCAATTGCTTCTTCTTTTCTTTTTACACGACAGTGGGCGGTGAAGGCGCAAGTAGACATATTATTATTTTTGGTCTCTCTCTCCCCCCATTGGAGTGCAGCTGGCGGCTTTCTTCTTTTTTCTGCTTCGCATTGGAGTGTGCTGGCGGGTTTCTTTCACAGAGTGAAGCGCCGTTTCCTTTATTTTTAAAAAGCTTTATAAGCGTATAAGGCTTAATATTATAAGCCTTATTCAAAAAAAGAGAGTAAAGCATATATATATATATATATATATATTATGCTTATTAAAAAAAAGAGAGAGCTTACATAAGCTTAGCTTCAAGGGCTTTCAAGGTCCCAAGAAAAAGGGGTTTCAAAAGGGTCTTCTTTGCTTTTTCAATTTTTTTTTTTTGGGAAACCTCTTGCAATAAGATTTTTGGCATTAAAGGACATGAAAGAAATATCGACAATTCTTGGACGACGGTGCCTAGACCAACCATCTGTCGACGAATTCGATGATTCAAGAGCTAAGTTCTCTGCATTCATTTATTTATTTGCATTATTAAATCGTACTTTCTTTATTTATTTAATTGCAATGGCCACGCTACCTACACAACCTGCTATGCAAGAGCAAATCTTAGTACTGCAAGAGAAAATCTTAGTACTACGAGAGCAAATTGCTAGTGAGCGTGAGCTCCGATGCAAACTAGAGTGGCAAGTAAAGCGTTCCAAGTGCAAGCATGACTCTTCCTACTCTAAAGAGGAGGAGATTGATCATGTTAGATGCACTGTCAAAGCTACCTTGCGTGCTTAGAGTTCCCATAAAGACTCATGAATTAGCCGAAAGGCGTTCACTTTCTAGAATTATGATGGCAAGAAGGATGCACGAGTTCTTATTGCATGGCTTAGCCAATAGTAAGTGACTATTTTTCAGGCGAAAAGTTTTCGAAGAAAGGATAAAATTAAATGTGTTTGTAATCATTTGATCGAAAGTGCTACTTTATGGTGAAATGTGATCAAGTAGGGTAAACATTGACCTTCCACATGGAAAGAGTTCCAGAAACTCTTAAAGAAACATTTTCTACCATCTCAGTACAAGGCTAAAGCACGTCAATGATGGGACACTCTACGCCAGATCGAGAAAGAGAATGTGTAAGCCTACATTGATAAATTTTGGGACATTCTTTTACACGTTCAAGTAATTGAAAAAGTCAAGAAAAAAGAGCAACGAAGGAAATTCATTGCTGGACTTAAATTTACCATTAGGGAGGAGGATGACGTTAATATGTTTCATCGGCATGATCTTAGTTCTGCTATGGATCTTGCTTTAAATTATGAATGTAAAACATCTACTTCTAGAGATTTCACAAATGAAGGATAAGTCTTTTATAAAGTCTACTAAACCGTCTTCCCTTCTAGTACTTTTGATAAATCCAGGATGCATAAGAGTAAAGATGTGATTAAAGGAGATGCTCCGAAGGACAACAACAACAAATCCTTGAATAGTCAACCAAGGAATCGAGTCTTCAAATGTTACAGATGTCACAAGGAAGAATAACTCGCGCAAGGCTGTCCTGAGAATAATTCCACATCGGTGGCTTGACTCAATGTTATTGAAGAAGATGACAATGATTCTTTCAAGCAAGAGGATAACTTTGATCCTGGTTATTTGGATGAAGGTAAGTTTTCAATTTATGCTTTATTGAAGATTTAAGGCAAAATAAAAGAAAATTCGATTTTTATATTGCATGATGATGGTAGCTCGCATGATTTCATTTTCGAAAAGATATTGAAAGTACTTAACCTAGATGCATTGTACTTTAGTTACAAAGTAAAAGCTGTATTTCAAGGTACTAAATACAATTGCACAAAAGAGGTTAAGGATTTAAAATTAGAAATGGGTTTACTAAAAGAAAAGAGAACATTCCTAGTCACTTCTTTGCAAGGTGTGATGTTATCTTAGGTATGCCATGGAGACATGAGCATAATCCCCATATTGACTATGAAACTCATACCACATGGTTAATAAAAGATTACAAAGAAATTTATCTCCAATGTCAGACCAAGGGTGACTTAGGTTCATTTTTGACTCATACTCAAGCAAAAAGAGATGTACGGAAAAAGGAGAAGACATTTTTTATTTTTGTCAACGAGCTTATTGCTCAAGATGACTCCAAATCAAATGTGTCTCATGACCCTTTCATCCCTAAGTTCTCTAACTGCTTCATGGTGGATGACTTACCTCTTGGCTTACCCAAGCCTCGTCCAGAAGACCATAGGATTAAAATAATTCCTGATAGCTCATTGCCATATAAAGCTCCTTATTGAGTCAACATGCTTGAGCAAAAAGAGATCCAAAGGCAAGTTGAAGAAATATTAGAGAAAGAATTTATTAGACCCAGTAGTTCTCCATTTGGTGCTCCAGTTCTTCTTGTTAAAAAGAAGAATGGAATATATCGATTGTGTATCGATTATCATGCACTAAACAAGATTACTGTCAAGAATCGATATTCGATTATCATGCACTAAACAAGATTACTGTCAAGAATCGATATTCGATACCTCAAGTGGATGACTTGCTAGATAAGCTTAAGGGAGCCCAATTCTTTAGCAAGATTAACCTAAAGTCGGAATATCATTAGATTCGAATGGACGAAGAAGATATCTTCAAGACTGCCTTTAGAACCCAAACTGGTTATTATGAGTTTTTAGTTATGCCATTTGGTTTGACGACTAATGCTCCGGCTACTTTCAAAAAAATGATGTGAATAGAATATTCTTAAAATATCAAAATTTTGTTGTGGTGTTTTTTGATGATATCTTAGTTTTCAGTAAGAATCATCAAGAACACGAACAACATTTAGAAAAAGTGTTCTCACTTCTTTAAGAGAATCAGCACTATGTCAATTCTGAAGAGAGCAAATTCTTTCAAGACAAAATTGAATATTTAGGGCACATTGTTTCTGTTGATGGTATTCAAGTAGACCCCAAAAAGATTGAAAGCATTTCTAATTAGCCTAGACCACGTGATATTCACGAAATCCGATCTTTCCTTGGATTATGTAGTTACTATAGGAAGTTCATTAGAAATTTTGCATTCATCTCTCCCTTCAACTAATCCCCATAGATTTTTCCTCATCAGCAAATACATGGTTTTTGTCTGCCATGTATAAAACTGCTCCCCATTAAATTTGGCTATTTCCTATGCTGAACTCATGGTGATGTGAAGGGGGTCTTACCTCTTGATCCAATTTCAAGATTCAAGGGCAGTGTCTACCCTTTTACAACTCAATCTGGTGTTTAATAGATGATTACAATAATTTTATCAGCATAAAATCACCAGAAACAACATTAAATTAAGGGTAACCAATTTGTACGGGATGGTTGGAGAATCAAACCAACTCCGAATTGCAATATGAAGTTATAGGGATCTGTATCAGATACCTAATGGTTAATTTGAACCCTCAATTACACCAAAATACAGTGATTAGCACTGATTAATCACTGATTAACAAATTAATGCTCTGTTTTGTGTGCAAAAAACAGAGTATGCGGGGAGTCCAGATCTGGTGCATTCCACTTCAAATGAGCTCAAATGCTTTCAAAGGCATCAATAGCAATGAGTCTAGTAGAGGATTAAGCCAAGAAACACAAGATTTGACCAAATATTGAAAGCTTAATCTCTGTTTTACCAAAGTCACCTGCAGATTTGATGAAGAGCTTGGATCTCACTGTAGACTTGATGAAACTGAATTCTGTCTTCACCAGCTTGTAGAGCATGCTTGAATACACCTTGGGCTAGGAGGAATTAGAAAGATTTGACTTGATGAAGTAGCAATGTCAAGAACTGCACATAAAAAAGGCACCGACGAAAATCGCGAATCCTCCTTCGTTGCTTGGCGGTTTGCTGCGCCGTCTTGATGTGCTTGAAGCCAAGGGAGTTGGCTAGCTTGTGTTAGAATGGCTTGCCCTAATTTTATGTGTGCAAGGTGAATGGAGTCCTCCACTGGCTGGGGGTGAAGGGGTGAAGTGAAAACTAACTTAAATTTTGATTATTTGCTAATTATCTACTAATCCTAATTAATTAGATAATGGGCTCATAAATCTGATAGATTCTAGGCATGGCTCTGATACCATGTTGAAATTTGAGCATAATGATGAGCTATGGTGGATCAAACACTAGAATCAACATCATTAACAAAGTGATTAGTAAATAATTAAGAAGTAATTAGTGGGTAATTAGCAAATAGATTAATGTAGGCATGGATACTCAAAAACTAACAAATAATTAAGATGTAATTAGTGGGTAATTAGCAAATAGATTAATGTAGGCATGGATACTCAAAAACCAGTAAATTCTCATTAGGACTATGCCTCGATTTATAGAGTTTACATCAAGCATCAAATCCCATTGATTTCTCCATGATTCACTCCCAGAATGTCTCCACCTCTTGCCTGATTCTCTCCACCTCTTGCCTGATTCTCTCCACCTCTTCTCTTTTCCCTGAATATCTCCCAGAATAACTCCACACTCCTAAATTTTCTCATGCTACCCTTTATTCTCTCCCAGTAGATTCTTCTCACCTTTTCACAGGTTCTTTCACAATTACATCTTCTCTTTTACAGCCTCTAACCAAGGGCTTGTTCCCGCACACACCCTATTCACTTGTATATTTCAACATTTTCCTGGCTGATATTGAATCATGGGTTGAAAACTTTGGATAAATGAATCACATTTGATATGTAAATCAGAGATCAATGGCTGGGTCGACAAATGATAAATGTTTTACTAGTCTGTCTTGATTAAGATTTCAGATTCCATTAAATAATGTTTCTAAAGTCTTAAAGCATGCACAATAACAGCTAATTCTTTGTTATATGTACTATAATTTCTTTCTGTTGGTTTGAGCTTACGACTTTCATAAGCAGTGGGATGTCCATCTTGCATAAGAACAGCACCAAAGCTTTGTCCACTTGCATCAGTAAAACTACAACAAAGAATGGTCGTTAAAAATATGGTAGTGTAAGAAGAATGTACCTGAATTGAAGCTACAAGAGATAGAAGCAGCTATACTAGAGCAAGAGAGCAGAGGCAAAGAGAAGAAAGGGCTCGACTCAACAGCAGGAGAAGAAAAAGCATTCTTCACCCGAGGAGGATCCTCTCGAGGAAGAGGCAGAGTAGGAGGAAGGACCTTCACTTGCCACAAATGTGGAAAGCCAGGACACATGGCGAGAGACTGCTACAGCAAACCCAGTGAAGAAGGAACGACATCGGCAAACTTCATGGAGGCTCCAAAGGAAGTGGAGTCGGATCATCTTTTCTGAGAGAGAGAGAGAGAGAGACCCCACAACCCAATGTAACCTGCCCCAATAAAGTAAAACCACCTCTGAGCCACCCCGATGATGTAGGCCACGTGGTAGATGTATGTGTGAGCACTTTAGTCAAGGTCGCGGGCACTTATAGTAGCCTTGGATACATAGAGAGAGAGAGAGTGTCAAGGACTATGGAGTTTAGGGACTTGAGGCACTGGTCGCGGGCTATCAAGTAAGAGGGAAACTTGGTATAGGGTCCAGGTGTGCTAGGATTATTCACTTGAGGGGAGGTGTTGAAATATACAAGTGAATAGGGTGTGTGCGGGAACAAGCCCTTGGTTAGAGGCTGTAAAAGAGAAGATGTAATTGTGAAAAAACCTGTGAAAAGGTGAGAAGAATCTACTGGGAGAGAATAAAGGGTAGCATGAGAAAATTTAGGAGTGTGGAGGTATTTCCTTGGAGATATTCAGGGAAAAGAGAAGAGGTGGAGAGAATCAGGTAAGAGGTGGAGATATTCTGGGAGTGAATCATGGAGAAATCAATGGGATTTGATGCTTGATGTAAACTCTATAAATTGAGGCATAGCCCTAATGAGAATTTGCTGGTTTTTGAGTATCCATGCCTACATTAATCTATTTGCTAATTATGTCTTAATTATTTGCTAATCACTTTGTTAATGATGTTGATTCTAGTGTTTGATCCACCATAGCTCATCATTATGCTCAAATTTCAACAGAAAAGAAAATGTAATGGCAGATGCTTTAAGTAGACATCCTAGTGTTCACAACATTTTCGTTATTTAAAGTGAACCATTGAGTCCTATGAGAGAATCCTATGATAAGGACCCAAACTTTACTGACGTTTGGATTAAACTGAGAGACAATAATTGGAACCCTATTGGTGATTATTCATGCCATGATGGTTATCTTTTCTTCTAAAAGAGATTGTGTATTACACAACCTTTCAGACAATTCATATTGGAGGAAATGCATCAACCACCATATATGGGTCATCGAGGTATTTCAGCTACTCTACAATTAGTCTGTAGAGAATTCTTTTGACCTTATCTTAAACAAGATGTAGCAAAATTTGTGGCTAAATGTTCTGTTTGTCAGAAAATTAAAAGCTACAAAGGTAAGATCCAAGGACTTCTTACTCCTCTACCAATCCCTAATGATACTTGGGAACAAATATCTATGGGCTTCATTATAGGTTTCCTTACTACATCGAGTCACAATGAAGGTTTGCTTACTACATCGAGTCACAATGATATGATTTGGACTATAGTTGACTGTTTAAGTAAGCAAGTATATTTCTTACCTTGTAAGAAAACTTTCACTTCTCAGCAAGCCACGATTATATTTATCAAACAAATCTTTGTACATCACGGATTGCCAAAAGTCATTGTTTTTTATAGAGACTCAAGATTTTGTAGTAACTTTTGGATCACTCTTTTCTCCAACTTAGGAACTAAGGTAGATTTTTCCACAGCTTTCCATCCGGAAACGAATGGACAAACTGAGGTTACTACTAGTACTATCTTGGATCTACTTAGAGCCTATGTTGCCTAATCGGTTTAATGGAATGTGTGAAAGGTTATTAAATGTACAAATGTGCACAAGGTTATTATATGTGCGAGTATGTACAAAGTTATTTCATATGTAAAGGCCCATTAGCATTTCTATTTGGGCAAAGATTTTGATATGTATAAACCTTAGGAACTTTGGTATGGTTAATAATATGTAAAGCAAAACTCAAAAGTGGGAAAAGCAAGCCTAAATTGTACACGCAACTATTATTAGCTCCTTAGGCTTTTTTTATGAAATACAATTCTCTAAATACTCATGTCGTGGAAGTGGAGCTACACACATGAGGGGGGAGATTGCACCCAATCTTGTCTTGATATGGTGATGTTGTTCTATTTCTCTTGTCTTATGCTATGCTATTCTCTTTAATATCAATTTGATTCAAGTCTTTGTTTTAATCTTTAATGTGTTTGTGAGTTTTAAATTATTCTTCAACAAGTATTTTAAAGATCCCGTAACAAAATAATTATTTCATCTATTTTGCAGATATCTACCAAGTAAGAAATTAGTTCATGCAGAAGTAAATTTTTTTCCCAGAGCCAAAGAGAAACGAAATATATATGTCATGCGGATATTATTCCATAAAAACAATAGAAAAGAAAATAGAAATTGGAAATGTACCTCTACAGATAAAATTTTCTTTTTTGGGGTATAAAAAACCAAGAAAAATAAATCATGTCTGGGGGCATGTAAATGCAGAATATTACATAAAACATATTTATACCAAATGTAGTGGACATTAATATATGACGATAAATTTTAAAAAAAATATTTTGAATAAAATAAATGTAATCAAAAAATAAAAATAAAAATAATTGAATCGGTAGTAGGTGGGTCGATATTGCTTGTGTGTTTAATTGGATTAGAAGGTGGGCATCAATATTGTGATGAGGTGCGCTATACCTCCACGGTCCACCACCTGTCGCCCCATGATTTTACGTAAAGGTGCCGTTGTCGATGGTGGTGGTGGTGGTGGCCACTGGCCGTGAATGTGTGAAAGAGCCTTCATATATATATATATATATATATATATATATATATATATGTATGTATGTATGTATGTATGTATGTATGTATGTATGTATGTATGTATATATATATATATATATATATATATATATATATATGTATATATATATATATGTATGTATATATATATGTATGTATACATATATATATGTATGTATATATATATGTATGTATATATATATATATATATATATATATATATATATATATTCTAATTGGTATTACTTAACAATTTGGTTATTGTTTAAGATAAAAAATGGGTGGATAATTTAGTGATATTTGGTATAATCATACTGTACTGCTAAAGTTCATAAGTGATTGATTGCATTTATCAACTTACATTTAAGGTGCTTCTAGTTTCATGCCCAACCATAGCAACACTGAGAGAAAGAGATGGAGAGAGAGCTTATTAAAATTTTTTAATTTAAAATATTTGCACTTTTTGTAGTCTTTACGTATGGCTTCTTCATCCAAAAGGGGGCGTTCCAAGGAAGATACATTTCAGCTGAGCATATCTACGTTGCATTATCTCGAAAGAGACTAGCACAAGGAGATGCATTTGTTACAGCTTGTGAAGCTCCTTATTGCATGCATGATAGTTCCTTGTGTGATATTGGGTCTAATTTGAAATTTGACCTCAATGTCTGTTTAGAGTCTATGGATGATGAAACTAGAGAAGTATCATCTTAGTTGCCGTGCCTCACCTCTTTCTCATGCATTGAGAAATTTTACATAAGATGTAACAAGACTAGTATGGTACTCATGAAAAGAGATTTGCTGATGATAAAGCTACCAAAAAATAGAAATATCAATGTTCTTATAAAGAACATTGAAAGCCTTGTATTTCTAATGGAGCTATTCATCAGCACATGATGCCAATGGTGGACGAGAAAGGGTACAATTGGTAGTACGGTCTTGTAAAGGCCTTCCTTAGAAGGTCCATGAGCAATCTAAGGAACATCAAAAGTCTAGACTTATGTGGATAGAAAAAGAGAAAAGGACACCTATGCCACTTGAAAAGCATAAAAGCATATGTAGATGATGCATTAGGGTGAGGAATAAAAGAGGGCCTCAAGGATTAAGTTGCTCATTCAAGTGGTTTATTTCCTTGCTATGAGGGGCAAAACCATTGTTAGACTTTGAGAAAAATGTCCCAAGAGTTAATGTTCTTCAATGTATTAAACATTCCTTTGCATCAATCATATGTTGCCTATACTTCTTAATATGTAGCAAAGCTTTTTATAGAAGCTTGTCATAGTTTCTTCTATGAGAAGATTTGTGCTGAAATCTTAGAGAGTTCATTATTTTCTTTGATGGTGGATGAGAGCACAGATATTTGTGCTCTAAGATTTGTGCTGAAATCTTAGAGAGTTCGTTCTTTTCTTTGATGGTGGATGAGAGCACAGATATTTCATGTGACCATCAGATGATTGTATGCATCACATACCTTGTAGATAAGGGAAATGGTGCAATTCATAATCTCTTCATGAGATTGCTTGCTACAAGAAATGGTTCGGTTGATGCATTATATGCAAGAGTTAGCACTTACATTTTGGACATTCACTTGTTAAAATCAAAGCTAGTTGGATTTGCCATAGATGGTTATAGTGTCATGGTTGGTTCAGCTCACTTAGTGAATGTGACAGCATGTGAGGTACAATATGAGGACTTTATGATCAAATTGAAGCGAGCATGGCCATGAATGATCATTCATGTAGCATGGTAGTTTTGTGGTCATGATGAGCAGTGGGATCAAACTTATGGGGTGAAATGAAGAAGATTTGGCATGCATGTCTAGTCATTGTTGCAAGCACGGTGGATTGTCAAAGGGGCTTCTTGAAGAAAAACCGGATCAAATGTGAAGATCGGAATCGCTTGAGCTTGGAAGTAGTGAGTATGCGTATGTTTATTTCATACAGCTCTAAAAACCCAATGGAGGTGGATTGGGATTCCATCTTTCTCGTGTGGGATGACTTGAAGAGCCATCGAAATCCTACGGTCATGGTGGCCACTTAGAAATGTAGTTTTTAAGTGCTGATCTTATCTTCATAAGAAATTTTGAAGATATTTTGGGGATAAAGCTATTTATAATAAGCTCGAAATCATATTTATTTGTTTAACACTTTTTGAATCCTTTTATCTCTTTATTGGTTAAAGAAGTTTTACATAGATTTTATAATTTTCTTTAATTTTTATGAAAGATGGACTAGTGGAAAGACATTCTGAATTTTCAGCATATATAGGTGTATTTATAGGTTGAAAAAAATCTGAATTGAAAATTGAAATGGGGGGCACCTTGGAAAAATGAATCTAACAAGATTGGTGCCCCCCTTAGGTAATTTAGCCTTTTTACTAGTCTTAAGTAACTATATACACAAAATTCATAGACTTTTCTTAATGCTGCTTTGTATACACAAGATTGGTGCCCCCTTAGGTAACTTAGCCTTTTTACTAGTCTTAAGTAACTATATACACAAAATCCGTAGAATTTCCTTAACGTTGCTTTATATGTTCCAACAATGTCTTACAAAAGATAAATGTTTGTTTGAGCAGGTAAAATGGCAAAGAGCTTTCTTACGGTAGGTCAAGCGGGTGAAACCATGTTAACCCACGTAGCGCTTAACATACCATGTCCTTGTGTCATCCAAGTTGATAGTGTCGGGGTGGAAAGGTGTGGCTAGTTTAAAATATGCCATGAAGTTAGCAACCAAGGTTAAGTGGTATGGTTCGAGACCAATTCGTAGGTAGCCAGATGCAAGGCAAAGTGGTGGGAAGCTTTGGATAGCCCTAATAGTATGCACAACGTGTCGAGGCGGTATGGAAAGTGATAGGTTATGTAGAGGTTCTTTATGCCTGGAATTTGTTGGTTGTCCGGAAGTGGTGTGGACACTTCAACACAAGGTTGTTGGTTTTGGTTAGCGCAATGAGCACTAGGACCACCATGGAATAATTTGCATGGGTAAATGGTGGTCTGGATCTTCATGGCATAATATAAAAGTAGACATAGATTTCTCTAGGTGTGCCATGAATTCCCACCACATTTGGTGATCATTGAGGAGATAGGGCATATGCCACTTGGGTTGTTCCTATGTGACCTATGACTAGGTAGTCCCTGGGAGGATCAATAAAGAGCCAGCTATGCCATAGGCGGGTGGTCAATCTTTCACTGGGCAGATAAGGAATCCATGTATTGGTTTGCCATATGGATTTCGGCCATGTCAAAAGGTGTATCCAAGTGGCTATGGAAGTTGCCTTGGAATGTGCGATCCCACACGGTTTGTGGGTATGTGAGATGTGTTCATGGATAGGCAAGGACACCTCTGGGTCCTTATCATCATCTTCACTAGCTTCTTCCTGATGAGTAGCTTGCAGTGGTTCCTCCTCATTGAGATCTAGCCTCTCATGGAATGATTCGAGGATAGCTGGGCTCTTGGATGCAGTTAACGAGGGGGTCTAGTTGATTAAGAAGGTCAAGGCTTTAGGGTTGAGTAGTGGGATATAACGTAAGGGCTTTGATGCAAGATGTTATTAATATCTTGATGGGAGGTTTATGGGTGGGGGTTGGAGTCAGTTGGAAGTGGGTGAGTTTGACTTTGGGGGATTGTCTTATGGGCCTTTTTCCCAAACAAGATTGGTGCCCCCCTTAGGCCTCCCATGGGTTCCTTCAGAGAACTTGTCGAGGTCGTCCCCCTCATCTTCAGGCTTATGGCTTTGAAAAAAGGTAAAGGTCTCCTATGCCTTGTCTACAGAGATGTCCTATAGGTAAGCCACATGGATGGTTTGAATGGTGTCACCATTTGGTCCCTTCACCATTCTTGACCAGTGTTTCACACACTGGGTGGAACCAAGGTGTGAACGGGGATTTTCTACATAAGAAAGCTGAAGCATCTATCGGCAAAGTTTGGGCCTGAAAGATGGCCACACAGCAAAAATAGCATGGGGTTTTATTGGTTATCGATGGAATGTGACACCACAAGGCGTGAATGGTTGGATGAGGCACATGGGTGGGAAGCTCTTTGTCAATGGCATGATAAAGGATTTTTGTGAGCATATGTACACAATGCACCTTGCATATTGGGTTCTTACACGAGCTTTAGAGTTCAACGATGAAAGATTCGACCCAATTTATCGGTTGGTCAGAAAGAAGCTTTAGCAAGGATACCGAGGGACATCAATTATGGTGATCAAAGCCTTTTGGTGAGTGAGGAAGGTGAGCATCACCAAATACATGTTACGAGCATTGATGAATAAATGATCTAATGAATGCTCTAACAAGTTAAGTTTACTTACTGGATCCCAAGAGGTTCGCCCTCGTCATCTTTTGAACTCTCTGACACCTGCTCTTGGGTCTGGCCATGCAAAGGGGTCACCTGCTCTTCGCCCTGTGCATGGGACTGACGTTCATCTTCATGCTCATCATCCTTGGAATGGCTATCCTCAGATTCCTCATCTGAGTCATTCCCTTCCTAGTCTGTCCGGTGACCTTTTTTGGGATGATGGAGGTGTGGATTTCTTTACCTTTTTCTTCTCGAGGGTCAATTCTTGCTCGCTGGCAGGCTTCTTGCCCTTTCTGGCCACTGCATTCAACCAACATTAGAACTTTAAATTCTTAAAAAACAAGCTTCATACCTCATACAAATTAAATATTGTACACTCATTGTACATAAGGAAATGTACTCTGAAATTTCTCTGCCTCCTCTGGAGGAAATTCCCCCTCTGGGTAGTCTAGCCACTTGCTATCGCTTGAGGGCGTTCTAACCGTTGAGGCACGCTTGTTGAGAGAGCTTGAGAGAGAGAGAGAGAGAGAGAGAGAGAGAGAGAGAGAGAGAGAGAGAGAGAGAGAGAGAGAGAGAGAGAGAGAGAGAGAGAGAGAGAGAGAGAGAGCGTGGCTCTTTGTAGAAGAGAGAGAGAGGGCGATTGTTGAGGGGTTGAGCGAGAGAGAGAGAGAGAGGGCGGCTGTTGAGGGCTCTTTTGAGAGCCCTTAACATTGGTTGTGCAACGGCTTAATAGCCATTGCATAGCTAGCCACGTGGCCAGCCGCATGGCCTGTGGCCTTTGCCACACATGCGGCAAAGGCCACGTAGTTGCTGCATATGTAATGCTCGCGTGAGGGGATTACACGCGGCATGTCCACGCGGGTGGACATGCCACGTGTAATGCCCACACACGGGCATTACATGCGGAGTGGCCACATGTAATGCCCGAGCATGGGCATTACACATGGCAAGGCCACGTGGACTAAAGAGTCCACGTGGCCTGTAATGCCCATGCTCGGGCATTACACGTGGCACGACCACGTGTACTAAACATGCCACGTGGACTCTTTAGTCTACGTGGCATGGCCATGTGGTTGGACACATAAACTAAAGTCTACGTGGCGATGCCATGTGGACTATTTAGTCCACGTGACACTACCACATGTAATGCCCAATCTTGGGCATTACACATGGCCACGCCACGTGAACTAGACAGTCCACATGGCGTGCCATAGTTTGCCATGTGTGGCTATGAAACACATGTGGTGCCATCTATTTGGCACCACGTGTAGTGCGTAATGCACATGGTGCTATTTGGCACCATGTGTGCTTCACGTGGCGTCCATGTGGATTGCACCACTGCGTAGTCCACATAGGCACCACGTGTAGTGCGCAGTGCACGTGGCACCAGTCCACATGGCACGCCATAGTTTGCCATCATGTGTGGCTATGAAACACACGTGGTGCCATCTATTTGTTGGCACCACGTGTAGTGCGCAATGCACATGGTGCTATTTGGCACCATGTGTGCTTCATGTGGCGCCCATGTAGATTGCACCACTGTGCAATCCACATAGGCACCACGTGTAGTGCGCAGTGCATGTGGTGCCAGTCCATGTGGCGCACTATAGTTTGCCATGTGTGGCTCTATGAAACACACGTGGTGTCATCTATTTGGCACCACGTGTAGTGCACAATGCACATGGTGCTATTTGGTCTCTTCCTCAACTTACAAGCCACCACCTTAGGTAGCCTCTAACACTACATAACACTCTCGCCTCGATGCGTTATAACCATTCCCTCAAACCATTATGAAGATCTAGAACCTTGTCAGCAACAAAAATGAAGAGAACCCCGTAATAAACTCTAGGGGAGGGCATTAAGCAAGAGTGGGTACCCAAGAGCACCCTGGCTAGCCAAGATAGATTTGATGCCCAAGCAAAGACATGGCATAACCACCATTTGGCTCAAAGCTCAACCATGAGCAGAGATCTACCAAGAAAGATCCCCATGCAATAGATTTCTACCCAAAACCTAAGCCCTATTGGATCCCTATCAAGCTTCTAGAAGCCCAAGGCTTCTCAAGAAGAAATTAAACCCTTACTTGAACAAGTGACCATTAGGCTTATTTTGGACTCTACAATGGGCATACTAGAAGGTTTTAGAATATTCTAATCAGGTGCTTTCTCAACCAATGAGCTTGGGGGATCCGTTTTATGGAGATTTTAAATTTACTTTTTGGAGGGAAAGGCATATCTTGAGCATATCAACTGTAAATTTGTTGGAGATGATATATTTAGAACCTACTCATCAAGAGCTTTCCAAAGATATGTCACATGAGGGTTTTTTGATATAAGGTGGGGAAGGTTCACCCACAAACCCCATTTTTATAGGCCTTGATGACATGGAATTCCTTAGGAGGCCCATTTTTTAGTCCAAAATAAGCCTAATGGACTGAGTATGATTCAGGAGACTGAGGAGGTTCATGATCCAAAGCCTATGTAAGAAATGAATCCACCATTAACATTAAGCCCTTGATTTACCAAATGAGGACCCCTTGAACCTACCCAAATCTCTTCTAAATGCAAGGGATGAGGATATAGAAGAAGGCTCGGACAAACTACCTATGGGACAAGACATACTCTTTCCTTGAGTGATAGGAGACAATTTCTTCAATGAACCCAAAGATCCACATTTTGAGAACCATCCACCAAATTAGAGATCCCTAACATTTCCTTATGAAATTACCAAATCTAGCCCATCTCCTACTTAGTCAACATCATTCTTATCTTCCCAAGTACAAGTTCTAGTAGGATCACTCCTACAAGGAAATGTGCATCTGTGGGAAATGTTCTTACAACTTAGAGACCAACTACTAAAGTTTGCACGTGAATACCTAGGATGTTGAACTTGATTAGTGCCAAAGGATTCAATGATGAAAGTAGTTCACTCACAATGGAGCCATAGTAGGTTTACCTCTTTGCACACTTGATCCTTGGCATCTTCCTCATCGTCTTTCTCTTCCTCGTCACTCAAACGAGGTAACTTGTCTTTACCTTTATCTCTAAGAATCGCAGATTGACTCCTTGGCATTTTTCCATTTGCATAAAATAACAATGTCCAATTTAAGATACACAACTGATGCTTGTTTCATACAACAAAAATATAAACCCCATATAGTAATTTTGTATTATTTAACCACCCAATACAACAAATTGTTAAAATACAACTTACCACTCTTGCTTGTTTTTTGGCAATGCTTGTAGATATTATTTTTTCTCATCTTTTGGATACTCATCCTTGGGATAGTCGAGGAATAGTGGACCAACAACGATATATGTAGTTATATCCCAAAGATCTCATTTTTTAGCCCACTGTGTACATGGTGTTTTTGTGATTAAGAACCTGCCATTTCTTTATAATAGGTGGCATGTGTTCTATGCTTTTTTTGTGTTATGCATTTGCATATCCATCTATTAATGTCAGCATGTTGCTATATGAGGAAACGATTATGCATTTTTTTTCAATGTGATGATAATATAAATTCACACACGCACCTGTACACAGCTCGTTGTGGCAGCAAGGTTAACCCAAGGATGTTGTTCAATTGATTAAACACTTTTTATTTTTCCAACACAGTCCTTGATCAAGCTACCATAATGCAAGCGCTTTAGCTCCATGCTGTCCATTGTGTGTCTGATTAGGGAAACCTCACCTTGTAAACATCCTCTAATTTTGTGGTGAGATTCATGCCGTACTCCATAATCTGATGCCACAGAACCTCGGTTTTCAACAAACACACCACTGATCACTGCTAACTGAAAGCAAAAATAAAATCAATGAGCATTGGATCATACCTGATATACCGCAAATGTAGGTAAACAATATATAGCATAGTTAACATCTTACATTCCAAAAGTTTCAATAATCATTGCCTCTTCTTCTTGTCGAACACCATTATCAACAAAATACAAACTTTGTGCTCTTTAGGTAATGTGCACGTAGCTAGGGTATAGAGTCACTCCTCACATTGATGCAATTTGGCTTCTCATCCTAGTTATTTTGAGCTACAAGACTACATCACCATTCAAATATCACATTAATACAAGTTTAAATGTTAAAATCAATGTACATTTACCACATAAAATGAGAGACTTTACCTAAACCAATCTTCCCCTATTTCTAGGTTTGCTACAGCCAATTTTCTTATATGCATCGTCAAAGTGGGATCATTTCTTTAGTACACTTTCCTCCACTATCTTCAAATTCTTCATTGTTGCTGATAGAATCCTTTAATATTTCTATCTCTCTAGTGGCAGAAAGGTACTGATCTGATAAATTGAGTAATACATATTAAGTATGCTTACCTTGTATTTTTATATAATTTTATACATTAGAAATGGTGGCGTTGGTGGGAGTGTTAGGGAAAACCACCCCTTGACCACACAAACCTAATAGTGGAACTTGCAGATGGGAACACTTCCAAACCCATGAGAATTCTCTCACTCCTAATGTTAAAATCAAAAGCTTGGGAATGGGCTTCAAAGACACATTTATAGTTATGAATTTCAAAAGCCCAGGATTATATAACATGGTTCTTGGACATCCTTACATGCAACAAGCACAATTAGTATGGTGATTGCATAGCCAAAGTGGATTTAAAGACATGGAAGACACATGCCCTCACACGAAATATTCTTTTGGGGACAAGTCAAATGCAACAACAAGATCCACTACATGATCGGGACACCGGTCAAATCTATTTATGTAAGGGTCACGTAGTCAAAGTGGATTAAGGCACATCTCCTCGTACAAAATATTCTTTTGGATGAATCGTAAACAACAAGATCCACCACAATCCATGCTTATCAAACATGTAATTAATGTATGAGGGATGAGAGTTTATGTGAGTCAAAATTTGCACCTACTCTTGAACCTAATGATTTGGAGAATTGGATGCACATATTGGCAACTATGGACACTAACCCAAAAATTGGGAGCACAATTTGGGCATCTTGATGGGACAAAAATCATGTCATTATATATAATAAGCATAGCCACTATTTTGAGTGACTTGCCTATTCATAACTCTACACCGGATAGTGATAATTCATTGATAGAAGAGACATGTGCTCAAATAAAAAATCCACGATAACAAATAAAACCAAAAAAGAAAAGGATAGCTAGTGTTGATTCAATGACACGAATGAACATTGGATAAGATATGTCCAGGTGTTGAATCCCACACGTTCTTTACAAAACAATGGGAAATCCAGCTTAGTCAAGTCTCCATACTAGTCAACATAGTGACACTAAAGGGAGACACCAACTATTTTAATACCACAAAATCTAAACTCTCATATTGAGCTAAGAAGATGGAAAAAAAAAACTTTAGTTGAAACCAATAAAGTGAAAGGCAAAGCTCAAAGAGCTTAAAAATACACCGAAAGAGGAGGATCTATACCCTGTGCTCAACTATTTCAAGTCCTATAACATCAGAGGATCGCATTGGTCACTAGAGAAAAAGCTTGATGCATAGTAGAGAAAGGTATTATTGCTTCAAAGTGAAAGAGGTTTATCTTGTTAGTCCTAAAGAAGAATCAATAGTTGTGGTTATGGCTAAAGACCTCTCACCCCCGGAATAATGTAGAGTTGATATTGTGACTTTAGTTGAATAATTTTTTGGATAACATAAGCCTTGTTATTATGTTTTTGATTATGTAGATCAATCCACCATTGCCATGTTTTTTAATATGAGAATAATATATTTTCTTCAAAGGTACCAATGGTATTAATATTTTTTTGGACAACATAAGCCTTGTTATTAGGTTTTAAATTATGTTAGCTATCCATATGCCATTACCATGATTTTTCAATATGCAAAAATATATTTGATCAAAGGTACCATGGTGCTAAATAACGTTTATTGAATTGAGCCTACTAAAATATTTGGAAGAAAAACATGAGGCCTTCCTCAAAAGCTCACTAGATGCTCTAAAAAGCTTGTGAAAAAAATTCCCCCCTCAAAAAACTTTTGTAGATAAGTCAAATGCTCTTTTCACATTGAATTGATATAGAGATCATCTATAAAGATTTCAAGAAATTTTCTCAGATAATATTTATAAGAAGTGCACATGAGGTATTGAAATGTGGCTGGGGCATTTGTCAGGCCAAAAGGTATCCCCAATTTTTGACAAAGATTATCTTCTTAAACGAATCCATCTAAGTTGCAAGCCTATTTTCCTGCAAAGCAAGACGCACTCCATATGCTCTATGTCATAAATGAATCTTGCATCAATGAGTTTGTAGCTCATCCTTGACCATTTGTGCATATTCATTAGATAGGGTCATTGCTTGACTAGTCTTGCACCTTCCATGATTAGAATGGTGTGTTTGACTCTCACAGTCGTGAGTTTCTATTGGTTTTTCACGTCAAAAATATTTTAATTTTTACATTCTAAGCTTTCCAAGTCTAATTTGAAATAGCCTGCATAATTTCTTCTGCCTTTGGACCCACTTTTAAGGCATGAAAAACTTGAGATATTCACGGTCAGAGTATGTGGTTTTTCATGTCAAAAAATATTTTGAGTTTGCACTTTTTGACGTGATTTTATGTTTCTTGGTATCCTACTGACTTGTTGGGTATGTATTTCTTGCTTAAGGGAGAAACTTTGTTGGGTATGCATTTCTTGCTTAAGGGAGGAACTTTTTGGGCATGAAAAACCCGAGAAACACATAGCTTAGTGGTTTTTCTTGTCCATTTTTTTGCATTGTATCATGTCCATGAATTCATGATTGATTCTCTTGACTTGTGATAGTTTTGGCTTGTGTATTGTTCCACCAAGTGCCACCTTAGTTATTGAATCCATAATGAGAACTAGGGCCGGTTCCTCCTCTACTTTGCACTTTCCCTCACTCAATTTTGGTTACTCTAGTTCAGAAAATTCCTTCTAGATCACCTCGAGCTTTTCATTAAGACCAGGTTTTACTTCTAGTTTTCTTTTCCACACTAATGCTTGTTTTCTTTTAGTGGTCCCTCTTTCTTTGTTGGGCTAGACTCTGCATTCCAATGCCATTGGACCTTTGGTATTCTTGACGGTGGCAGTTGTAGGTGCCTTAATTTTATGTACCCTCTCAAGTTTATCCAAATCTTTGTGGTACCTTAATAATACTATTTTTTTAATTAGCATTATTGGAAAGCCCTAGCACCATAGAAAGAGTGCAGGAACAAACCAAGGTCGTGGAGCTTTGCCCAACTGCACTTGAGACATAAAACAACTCAACCAAGAAGCTAATCTTCCATAACCTAGCTCACAATTGCATGGGCAAGGTGTGTCACTCACCTCGTGAACACTTGTGCTCGGATTTTCGTAGAGAAGATGATGCTGCCATGCAACCACACTCCAAAGCTCCACTCCGCCACTGCCACCACACTCCAAAGGAAGCTTGATCCTCCCCTCACTCAATCTCCCTCTCTCACATACACTCACACATACACAATGAGCATATAATAGCTCTAATTGAATTAGGCAAGCAAGTAAGACAGACAAGAGAGCAAGAGAGTAGAGAAGAAGAGCACTCTATTAGTTGCATAAGAGAATGAATAGTGAGAATACAAATTGACCCTTATCTTACCCCCCCAGCCTTCACACCTTGGCCGGCTATACTTAAAATATAGGTCCATGGCTTTCCAAGGCTGCCTAGACTTGTGAAAACACTTAATCTAAGTATGCAATCTCCATAATTAATCTCATGGTGAGCTTTTCATAGACAAGCAGTGATAGCTTACGTAAAATATACAATATTAGCATTTTTAATGTCAACGGCCAAATGAAGTGCCAATGGATGGCATCGACGCTGGGGGGAGGTGTCTAATGAGGGTTAACATGCCCTCCCTTCCTGATGTAGATTCCATCCTTGGAATATGTTGGTGAAGATGAGTCGATGCCGTTTGATAGGACGGTAATGATAGTTGAAGGCCAAGTGTTGGATACTTGCGTGAAAAACAAATCAACTAGTAAAGAGTTCTTTGCAACAACAACAACAAGATGAAACATGGTTATGCATGCATGTTGTTTTTTCTTTTTCTTTTTAATGACTGGGTAAACTTCAAGTTATGCTATGAAAAGGAAAGCTAAGGGAAATTTAACTTAAAGGTTAGTAATTTGACTTAGAGGTTAGTAATAAGCCTATCTATACCTAAACTAGTCTTAGACATATGCCCCGGTTATGGTTTAGTCTTAAGTTGCATAGACTTTAGTGGACATCGCTAAGTCAAAAGGTGTTTTTTTTGTAACTATAATATAAGGGATGAGACACCAACCCATGGAGACCAAGGTATGGTAAGATACCTCTGCCAAGAGTATCTAAGGACTGCTAAGGAATCACCTAAGACAGTGACGGTTAGCCTCTCTTTTATTAGTTTTTCATGACACAAGGTTCTACCCCATAAGAATCAAGGCATCGATCTCAAGGTACCATCACTCATAACCCAAAGTCCTACCAGGATCCTATATAGTGATAGTTACCTTCTTGGTCTTTTTTGTGTTTTTATTTTTTATTTTTTTTATTATTGGTTTCTTCTTCTTCTTTGGGTTTTTTTTTTACCTACAACTGAGCTAAATTTAGGTCACTAAAATCTGAGTGGGAGTACTTCACATGCTCCATCGGCATAATTTAAGATCAGTCACATGAGCAAGTAGGAACATTACTAAATCTAAGAAAGAATGTGCTTTAAAGTTTCCCTAAGTGGCACTTAGAAAGAAAATTTTACCAAGTCATAAGGTCTTTTAGTTCTATGAATGCATGAAATAATGCGCAAGAATAGTTTCCAAGTTGAGTTATAAAAATCCAGTCCATATTGAGGTTGCACGTCTTGTAAGTTGTAAATATGGATCTAGTCCACACGTCTTGTAAGTTGTAAATATGGATCTAGTCCACACGACTACACCTCAATAACATGTAAAACAAACTCATCTAGCAAGCTCATCATCAAATAACCATAGTTTGTAAATCATGCTCTGATTTGGCATCATTAGGTTGATTTTCCCCCTCACTTGGGTTTGCTTCATATATATATATATATTTGTCCTCTGGTATACTAGGCAATGGTCTGAGTGCATCCTTATTGTGATATGGCATGGGTACTATAGGTAAGTGAGCTAAGTGGCTATCGTGAGCTAAGCTATCTAGGAAACCATCTACCATGCTCTAGAAGAGACAAGGAGTCGGAAACATTACTTCAATAAATGATGGTGTAAGTCCATAAGTTTTTGCTCTTCTCCCTTGCTCTACAAGGTGTTCCTGTGTTAGTTCTATCTTGATAGGTTCCTCCCACACTCACATGATCATGTCGTTGTATTGTCTCTCCTACCATGGACTGTAATAGTCATGTCCCATAGCACCTAAAATAAGTTCTACAGTGCCAACATAAGTAGGATGCGGTGTGCCACATGCGATGCTTACAGGTAAAGCATGGTGCAAGGGGATGGAATTGTTAGGTCCACAAAGGTGGCTCCAAAACATCTTTCCCCTAGTGGTGTATAAAAATAATGTGTGTGGGTTTGGAAAGGAGGAATACTTAGCTACCCTCGATAGTACTATTCCAGACAATCCAGGTCTAGGATAGGGTCACTCGTATCAATCCATGAAAAGTCCATGCTCATGGCCTGTAGTCATAGCAGAGTCGTACTTCATTCTTTTGTTTTGACATGTGATCTTTCTAATTATCTTTTTTTAAATGGTTAGTCAGATATTTAGTATGTGTATAGGTGCTATATTTCTGTACATGGTGCAAGCTATATTGTCATGGGGTAGCTTTCTTTAATAGGCTCCCTCCTCTTGATATGGACATGAGCTTTGTCGGGGAGAAAAACATGGAGGGTAAAAGTAATGATATTAGCACAAGTCCCCCCTTCCTGATTTCTATCATACCTTAACCTCGCGGAAGGTATTGAAGGTTTTTTGTAACCATCCCTTCCAGCTGTGCTCCATCATTGTTTGTTGGCTAGGAGCACCCTTTGTTACTTGTTATGGTGTTGAAATATACAAGTGAATAGGGTGTGTGCGGGAACAAGCTCTTGGATAGAGGCTGTAAAAGAGGAGATGTAATTGTGAAAGAACCTGTGAAAAGGTTAGAAGAATCTACTGGGAGAGAATAATGGGTAGCATGAGGGAATTTAGGAGTGTGGAGTTATTCTGGGAGATAATCAGGGAAAAGAGAAGAGGTGGAGAGAATCAGGCAAAAGGTGGAGATATTCTGGGAGTGAATCATGGAGAAATCAATGGGATTTGATGCTTGATGTAAACACTATAAATTGAGGCATAGCCCTAATGAAAATTTGCTGGTTTTTGAGTATCCATGCCTACATTAATCTATTTGCTAATTATTCACTAATTACGTCTTAATCATTTGCTAATCACTTTGTTAATGATGTTGATTCTAGTGTTTGATCCACCATAGCTCATCATTATGCTCAAATTTCAACATGGTATCAGAGCCATGCCTAGAATCAATCAGATTTATGAGCCCATTAGTGAATTAATTAGGATAAGTAGATAATTAGCAAAAAATCAAATTTTTAGAGGCACTGGTCGCAGGCTATCAAGTAAGAGAGAAACTTGATATAGGGTCCAGGTGTGCTGAGAAAACTTGAGGGGAGGTGTAGACACTGGTCGCGGACTATCAAGTAAGGGGAGGCAAACTTGGTATAGGGTCTAGGTGTGCTAGGATTATTCACTTGAGGGGAGGTGTTGAAATATACAAGTGAATAGGGTGTGTGCGGGAACAAGCTCTTGGATAGAGGCTGTAAAAGAGGAGATGTAATTGTGAAAGAACCTGTGAAAAGGTTAGAAGAATCTACTGGGAGAGAATAATGGGTAGCATGAGGGAATTTAGGAGTGTGGAGTTATTCTGGGAGATAATCAGGGAAAAGAGAAGAGGTGGAGAGAATCAGGCAAAAGGTGGAGATATTCTGGGAGTGAATCATGGAGAAATCAATGGGATTTGATGCTTGATGTAAACACTATAAATTGAGGCATAGCCCTAATGAAAATTTGCTGGTTTTTGAGTATCCATGCCTACATTAATCTATTTGCTAATTATTCACTAATTACGTCTTAATCATTTGCTAATCACTTTGTTAATGATGTTGATTCTAGTGTTTGATCCACCATAGCTCATCATTATGCTCAAATTTCAACATGGTATCAGAGCCATGCCTAGAATCAATCAGATTTATGAGCCCATTAGTGAATTAATTAGGATAAGTAGATAATTAGCAAAAAATCAAATTTTTAGTGAGTTTTCACTTCTCCCCTTCACCCCCAGCCAGTGGAGGATCTCTAGCACCTTGCACACATAGAATTAGGGCATAAGCTTCTAACACAAGCTAGCTAACCCATAGGAGCTCCAGCCCATCGAATCAGAAGCGCAAACCGCCCACGGAAGCTCCCGAATTTCGCTGATTAAAAAGCTACGTTTTTCTGAGATGATTTGGTGATTTCTACTTCCACAGATCAAAGGTCTCTAATTCCTCTTAGCCCAAGGGGTAATCAAGCATGCTCTACAAGCTGGTGAAGACAGAAATCAATTTCATCAAGTCTACAGAGAGATCCAAGCTCTTCATCAAATCTGCAAGTGACTTTGGTAAAATAGAGATTAAGCTTTCATTATTTGGTCAAATCTTGTGTTTCTTGGCTTAATCCTCTACTAGACTCATTGCTATTGATGCCTTTGAAAGCATTTGAGCTCATTTGAAGTGGAAGGCACCAGATCTGGGCTCCCCGCATACTCTGTTTTCTGCACACAAAACAGAGCATTAATTTGCTAATCAGTGATTAATCAGTGCTAATCACTGTATTTTGGTGCAATTGAGGGTTCAAATTAACCATTAGGTATCTGATACAGATCCCTATAACTTCAGATTGCAAATCGGAGTTGGTTTGATACTCCAACCATCCCGTACAAATTGGTTACCCTTGATTTAATGTAATTTCTGGTAAAATTGTGCTGATAAAATTGTGAAAATCATCATTTTGCATTTAACCCTTGGTTAATGCCTGTAAATTTCACTCAAATTCAAGATTATTCACAGCCAGAGTTGCATTTGGAATGTGCATGAGAATGAATGCTATACGCATTATGTATTGGGCACATTGCATCAGTGTAAAAATGGGAACAGACACTGCCCTTGTCCAGATTAAGGCAAGAGGTAAGACCTCCCGCATGAATTTGGGTTTGCATTGCATAATGATACAAAATAAACATAAAAAGCCCAAAGGAATTGTCAGCAAAACATTGAAACATGTTGCTCACATGGAGCAAAATGACCTGACAAACGAGCTCATGGCCCCAGCCATGAAAGAAGAAGAATATCTCTTCCCAAGAAGAGGATCCACACCAAGAAGATCTGAAGGAAGACATGGACATGAGAAGAGAAGCTGCCACGAGAAGAGAAGCTGCCCCAAGAAGACTGAAAGAAGAGACGGACGCGTGGAGAGAAGCTGCCACGACAAGAAGAGTGAAGAAAAAAGAAGATGCGAGGCTCCAAAGAGTGAGGAGCCATGTGAAAATCTCTGAGAGAGAGAGAGAGAGAGAGAGAGAGAGAGAGAGAGAGAGAGAGAGAGAGAGAGAGAGAGAGAGAGAGAGAGAGAGAGAGAGAGACCCCACAACCCAATGTAACCTGCCCCAATAAAGTAAAACCACCTCTGAGCCACCGATGATGTAGGCCACGTGGTAGATGTATGTGTGAGCACTTTAGTCAAGGTCGCGGGCACTTATAGTAGCCTTGGACACATAGAGAGAGAGAGTGTCAAGGACTATGGAGTTTAGGGACTCGAGGCACTGGTCGTAGGCTATCAAGTAAGAGAGAAACTTGATATAGGGTCCAGGTGTGCTGAGAAAACTTGAGGGGAGGTGTAGACACTGGTCGCGGACTATCAAGTAAGGGGAGGCAAACTTGGTATAGGGTCTAGGTGTGCTAGGATTATTCACTTGAGGGGAGGTGTTGAAATATACAAGTGAATAGGGTGTGTGCGGGAACAAGCTCTTGGATAGAGGCTGTAAAAGAGGAGATGTAATTGTGAAAGAACCTGTGAAAAGGTTAGAAGAATCTACTGGGAGAGAATAATGGGTAGCATGAGGGAATTTAGGAGTGTGGAGTTATTCTGGGAGATAATCAGGGAAAAGAGAAGAGGTGGAGAGAATCAGGCAAAAGGTGGAGATATTCTGGGAGTGAATCATGGAGAAATCAATGGGATTTGATGCTTGATGTAAACACTATAAATTGAGGCATAGCCCTAATGAAAATTTGCTGGTTTTTGAGTATCCATGCCTACATTAATCTATTTGCTAATTATTCACTAATTACATCTTAATCATTTGCTAATCACTTTGTTAATGATGTTGATTCTAGTGTTTGATCCACCATAGCTCATCATTATGCTCAAATTTCAACAATGGCCACATGTCAATTTCCAATTTTAATGGCGGCAAAGGGCTCTCATAAGACTAGATGGAGCTTATGGGTTCTTGGAGAGGTGTTGTCATTGATGCAAGAACTTGTTGAGTAGGAAGACTTTGCTCAAGTACTGGGTTCTCTTGAAGTACTTCTGAAAAGGGAGGCTGAGTAGGAATTGAAGAGCCTGTAGAGGCCTCATGGGAATTGGAGCGTTTATTAGAGTCTACTTTTCTTATTAGGGGTCATGCCATCTTTTGAACAGCTTTTGGAATCCAAATCTTGTGGGATGTTGGCAATGGAGGTATATCAATTTGTTTTCACTTGTCTGCTCTGGCATTAGGGTTGGCAAAGATTGTTGATTGGCCAACTAATGTGTCTGTGACTATTGAGGCTATAGATATGTGCATTCTCTTTGGCACCCTAATCCATGTGTCTGTGAGTGTTGAGGCTATAGACTACACCCAAATTCATGTGTTACCCTCGTGTAGTAGCCTTGAGCTTTAAGAAGACGAGTTGGAATCCATCGAGAGAGAGGTAACCTATGGTTTAGATTGATTTTTTGTTGCGATGGGGCCTTTGAGGTTTTTTATTAGTAGATTGGTGATTGAGAACTAGTGTAGAGGATTTAGGGACCCACTTAGAGGTAGGTAGTGGCATTCTATGCTGATCTCGTAGTGGTAGTTGGTTTGGTATGGAGGTAGATGTAGATGTGGAGCTTAAAGATAAAGAACCTTGTGGTGGTGAAGTGGATGTTGATGGGGAGGGAATGACATGGGATTGTGTCGATGTTGAGGCTTTGTTATTGCAACATTCAAATGCTTGTTGCTGGTCCTATGCATTTGATGTGTGTGGAGGCAATGTTTGTGGAGTGTAAAAGTGTAGCATTAGAATTTTTGACATTGTGACACTCCTTGTGGCCTAGTTGATTCCGCATTGAGCCGCTATCATCAAAGTCCATCTAAGAACAACATGTTCTTTTAAAGTTCCTATGAGCATGACAAAAAATCTAACAACCAAGTGCCCGTTATCACCATAGATGATAGTTTTAAGCAAACCAAGTACTTTGGTGTTTTTGGCACTTATACCCTCTATTCTCATGTTTGACTTTTCGAGTTGAGGTTTATCAAATTTATTCCATGTAGCAAAGGAGAGTAGATTGTGACTAGCACCCATGTCAAGCATAGCATTATAGAACACTTTACAATAGGGACTAGGCGGCTCAATGGGTGTTGTGAGAGCTAGGATGTGATCCTCCATGTTGTGAGAGCTAGGATGTGATCCTCCATGTTGTCAATTAACTCTCCAACATAAGCTTGTGTAGTAGATCTAAGGTTTTCGTCTCGACGTTGTTGAAGTTTGGGTCATCTTTCCCTTACCTCATCTTGGGCTTGGGTCTTCTTTTGAGTGGCCCTTTCCTTGGCAGCTTTCTTGTGTTGAGAAGCACGTAAGGACTCTTTGGTATTTTTGTAAGAGGTCTATAGTATTTTTAAACTTACTACCATTAAGGAAATTGATAGTTTTAACTTTGTCAAGAGTCTCAACACGTATAGTACCTTGTGGAGTAACTTCACAAACCTTAAATGGTCCCTTTCCAGTATATTTAGGCTTTTTATTTTCACTATGCTATGGACCCCATACATAAGTACAAGATCTCCTACCTTGATATCTTTTTATCAAACCACTTCTTTCTTTGGTCCTTTTCTACCAGCATGTTTTTCATTACAATTTGTCTTTCCTCTATAAGTTGTTCTCTAAAACAAATAACCGGTTAGCCAATTCATTACCATTTCTGTTACATTCCCGTAACGCCGCTACGGGCGTTACCACAAGAGGGGACGGCCTCTGGCTCACCACCCAGCCATAGAGGAAGAATGAGGATTGCCCCTCATCCCCCAGGCTATATAGTGTGTGGCCTGCCGTCCACACTAGCCTGGCCGCCCATGACTCCGCATGGGCGTCCTCTCCCACTGAACCCTGGATATGGCCATCCGGTCTGCCGTCGGTCATCACAGGCGTTACAGCCTACGTGACATTACCCCCCCTTAAGAAGAGTTTTCGTCCTCGAAAACAAACTGGGGAAACCTTTTGGAAATTGCACTACGGCGTTTCCAGGTAGCTACCTCCTCATCCCTATCTGTCCATTTAACAAGTACCTCCTGGTACACTTTATGTCGGGTTTGTCTATCATGATACTGTAGAATCTTTTCAGGTTCATGTGGTATCTTTGGTGGCTCTATCAAGTCCACCAAAATCTGTGGAGAAACTGCGTTCTCTAACCCGTGTACTGATTTCTTCAGTTTACTGACATGGAAGACAGGATGGACTTGAGAACTCTCCGGTAACTCAAGTTTATATGCTACGTCTCCAATCTTCTTAAGGATTTTAAAAGGACCACAATATCTCGGAGAAAGTTTATCACACTTTCCCGTTTTCATGGTTTCTGACTGCGCAGGAACCTTGAGGAATACAAAGTCACCTTCTACAAAGGTCACCTTTCTTCGTCCTTTATCCGCATAAGTTTTAGCGCGATTTTGAGCGCTACGAATGCTCTCTCGTGCGGCTCTGAGCATATCATTCATATCTTCAAGGAAATCTTTGACAGATTGAATCTTCTCCTTTTCTAGGCCTACAGCCATCGGACATCTCGGCTGGAATCCATACATTAACATGAATGGTGTAAATCCAGTCGCTGAGTGTTTGGAGCTGTTATAGGCAAACTCCAATAAGGGCAAGTACTCTTCCCAATTAGATTGCTTCTTACTAACATAAGAACGCAACATATCCTCTAGAATTTGGTTAACTCTTTCAGTTTGACCATCAGACTCCGGATGATCTGCCGTACTCATACTCAGAGTAGTATCCAACTTTTTGAAGATTTCCCTCCAAAAATGACTGTTGAACTTTCTATCTCTATCCAACACTATATCTGCGGGCAGGCCATATAGCTTGTAGAGATGTTCAATAAAGAGTTTTGCCAACTCTGGCATTTTAACAGTTTTCTTCGTGGCAATAAACTTTGCCATTTTAGTTAACCTGTCCACTACCACCCACACCGAGTCATTCCCTCGACTCGTCTTGGGTAAACCGGTAATGAAATCCATGGAAATGCTTTCCCATTTCCCTTGAGGAATCTCCAGCGGATGGAGTAGTCCTCCAACCTTAAGACGTTCATGTTTATTGACCTGGCACTTATTGCATTTCAGCACATAAGTCTGGACGTTCTTAAACAAACTAGGCCAATAAAACCGTCTTTTTACTAGTGCATAGGTCTTCTGAATCCCAGGATGACCCGCACTTGGACTATCATGACTTTCTTTAAGAATTTGGGCCCAAAAGTCAGCAATAGTTGGTACACATACTCTACCCTTGTAAAGTAAGTACCCGTCGCGTCAATGGAGTAATTAGCATATTTCTCCCACGTGTCCGGTCGAGCTCGACCACCGCTCTACGGGCAATCCGACGTGCCATTAACTGGGGAAGTCATTGGTAAGCAAATGTCTAGTAGTGCTCACGCAAGCCGTGATTTGGTATTTCAACCAAAACCCCAAGGCAAATTTCATGCCTTGATTTTGCATCATGTCATTAGCACAGAAGCTAATGTACTGGAGAGCACTCTAGTAGCGCAAGTTCTTAGACTATGCTACTAGATATTTGTAGACTACGCTACCATGTTGCATCACCAACTTGTTAAAACTTCTCTTTGGAAAGCTCACGGCCATAGGAGAAATAAACTAGAGCCAATCTAATCATGCATCACAAGGATTAGTTCCAAAGCTGAGAGATACTTTCTCTCTTAGAGTAACATCATTGCACAAGCATATGCTCTAGAATCTTGTTGAGTTTCTAACTACCATCAATCTACGGATGGTTAAACTCCACTCTAACTCAGAGTAAATGTAAGTTTTGAAAATTTCCCTTCAAATATAACAATCAAACTTCCTATCTCTTATGCCATACTATATATGCGGGCAGACCATATAGTATGTGGAGATGTTTGATAAAGATTTTTGCACCACTACGGGTGTCTGGAGTTACATCCAATCACTTACAACTCTTTGTTGCTATTACCAGACACATCCCTTCAAGTATTGTCTGGACTCACACAACTATTCGAGTTTATGTGATATTTGAGGATATCCCTCCTTTCCCTCATGAAAGGTTATTGTCCTCAAAAACTCTACTCTCAAGCAGACTACGCGCTAGTGTCATAGGTCCAAGAACAAATCTAGACCGTGTTTAATATCATATGTTATATTCTTGAGTCCTTCCAAGAAACTTTTAAACATCTTGCAACGAAGATGTGGTATAGTGTCTACGCACATATGGTGGTACTATTGATAAACTGCTTTGCAACAGATCAGTGGTTTCACACTTGTAACAAAGTGCTTCATTGTTGTATATTATTACCCTTCATAAGCAGTTACACACTTATGAATCATTTGGGTGGGTTGTACCATCTATCAAGAAAAAAATTTAAACTACTAATAACCACGTTATCAATCCACAGATAATGACTGAGCTTGCTGCGAAGCCATAGGTTGCTAGATAATTGATGGTAATTACACAAGCCCAATGTCTCATTACATCATACATTCAATATAAATGCAAACATCACAGTACTTCGTGATGATGAACTTAGGAATTTCATCCTATCCCTGTTTGTTGGTGTTGGTATGAAGTATCACTATGAGAACATTATTTGCTGCCTCCTTATTATAGCGGCAAAGCTACCTACCCATCACAGGTGGCAATCTCTACCAAGTTATAACCAATGACAAGCAAATAAACGAGTACTCTTGTAAGAACTTCATAACCATATCTCACACCAAACTCATAATCACTACGGATTACATGCCAGGGCTTGCTAAATTGAATGTTATCTGATAGGTAGAGGGGATCATCAAACTACGGATGACCTCGACAACTCACTAGGACTAGTGATGTGTAACTTTTAAGTTACTCCACTCTCCTTGCTTATTCCATACCATCGAACAAATCGGTCCCTCGATTTGAGCAACGTCAACATATTTATGAGTACCTCGATACTCATGGATTGTGGTTCGGTAATTTAAAATGTTGATCTAGAGTATCTTTCACTCGAGGATCTTAATTTTATTAGCAGCTATGTATTAGTAGTGAGTAACTACGTACCCACTATCATCACATTAGTAGCTCCATACTAGTCTGTGAGTAACTCCGTACCCAATGGCGTACCTCCCCCGAGTGGGAGTACCATATACAACCATCTATAACAAGATGCTTAAGTCACTTGCTGCTAAGAAGTGACTACACAAATTGACATACTAGTCTGTGAGTAACTCCGTACCCAATGGCGTACCTCCCCCGGGTGGGAGTACCATATACAACCATCTATAACAAGATGCTTAAGTCACTTGCTGCTAAGAAGTGACTACACAAATTGACATACTAGTCTGTGAGTAACTCCGTACCCAATGGCGTACCTCTCCCGAGTGGGAGTACCATATACAACCATCTATAACAAGATGCTTAAGTCACTTGCTGCTAAGAAGTGACTACACAAATTGACCCCTCCATTGCACATTGCAGTACAATCTCTGGTATTACAACACGAATTTTTGGACGTCCTTATCATAGAGGTCAACTTAAAAACTAGTGCATAGGTCTTGTGGAGTCTCGGCTGACCTAACCACACCACTGGTGACTTCCTACAAAAAATGTGGCGCCGAAGTCACCACCTATGTACTTTAACTCCGTAAAGTACATGGTCTTCATCTATCATCTATGGAAAGTTGTAAAACATTCCTGCGATGGATTTTTATCACCCTAAAATTATTGTGCACTATTTTAGTGTGAAGAGCTTTTTTCCTGGGTACCATGGTTCACCCCAAGCTCATCTGTTGCTAAATGCTCTGATTTAACAAAAGATATGTCTGCCTCCAAACACTCCAGTTCAGCCCCAGACTTTGAGTTTACTTCTTAACACTCCGGTTAAGTCAAAACTCACCAGATACAGTAGGATTTACCGCTAAGCTCTCCGGCTTAGCCTCCTACTTAACTCAGCCCGATTTTATGTACACTACATATGTCGGATCCGATACTAACAACAAGCAGGCTCGTCTGGAGTGAGATACTACTCACTATTGCCATGTAAAACCTTATTAAATCCTAGAAATGCTCCACTCATTCCTCAGGGGTCATACGACTTACAGGGTTTACACGCACATGAACTTTGTAAGCAAAATAGCCTGTCATGCAATATTACAATTGCTTATGTAGGAAAGTAATATATTTTCCAAATTCATATGGTAGCAACTAAAATGTGCTCACAATCGCACACTATTGTTGAACATAGGCAAGATTATGCTTGCAAAATGCTATAGGGCGTCCCCCATGCATGAAACTGTCCAACCAAACTAGTCTTACTGCTAACTTACTGTTAGCACTAGTACACCATCATGGTCTTGCTACCTAGAGCTTCTCCGAACTCTGTAACTCAGTTTTATCCCAACTTATGGCTATATTTGGTAATTTTCAAAGTTTAAATTTTATCTTGCACACTTTATCACTACAGACAAGTGTACATACAGACCTGCCAAAGAGTCAAGTTACATGCACAAGCCTTGGCGTCCCATTCCACCAAGACTACAATCGATTCCGTGAGAATTGATGTCCCATACCATCAAATTACCACCAAACCAATTGATGTGACATATAAAAAGGCTCTTTCCCCCCTCGAAAGATCACCACAAACTCTCGAGCAGTGGGATGTCGACGCATGGCAATAAAAAGAAGAGAAAACCATGCTAGTAAGTTTAAGAACAGTTCTCTTCGATCAACTTTATAAGGGCATTGAGCATTACATCTCAAGACTATACCCCTTCAGATTTACCTTTGATTTTCTACAAATCAATCCTAAATCTGCTATTATTATCTAGGTGTATGCTAATCCCTCAGATTAGTACTCCTAGATAAACTATTCAATTGAGTACTGCTAGCAGCACTGCTCGCCCCTTTATCCCAAGTAATACACACCTTAGGGATTACTTTTACAAGGTAATCTACGTGACTAAATCAAACTAGTCATTACTCTCTAGGCCCAAGTAGTGACACTATTTTGTTACTACCAACAAGGGCCAGCTTGCCTCTACGGGCCAAGGCTCTCTTGTTGCTACAAATAGTAAGCAACTTGTTTGGACACAAGGCATAACCACATCAAGACTACGCTTGTACATGGTTATATTTGCCAAAGTTTATCACAATCTTCTAGCAATTGTTAAAAGATTGTGAAGGGTTATGAGCACTACAGCTCAATTAGGCTTACCTTGATTTCTCGTGATAAGCACTTCGTCTAATTTGGGCACAACTGATGCCATTGCCGGTCCTTAGCCCAAGTAAAACACACCGCAGTTTTAGATTTACACTATAGCCAAACTACGTGACTTTGATGGTCAATACTAAGTCTATGCTCAACTTAAATTTAGTCAAATGTGTGATCACCACATGTGCTACTTTCGAGTCGCTATGGCCATAGAAGTGTTCACTAGGCACAACGACCATAGAACGTCTCTCTCTCGAAGGACTCGGCACTACGGCCGTGGGATTTGTCTCTCTCTTAGCATGTGGCGCTACGGCCATGTGCGGTGGGTCTCTTTCGTGGAAAACGGGCACTACGGCCACACGGCGCAACGGTCGTGTTGGGTTTGTTTCGTGGGGTGTGCCGTTGTTTTGTGTTTTTTTTAAATAAAATAAAATAACGGGCCAGGCCGGCCCTCGCCACTTCGGGCGTGGCCGCTCGCCCGTGGGGAGTGTCCACACGATTCTGGCTGGCCGCCCGTTGCCAGCTGTGCGCTGGGCAGGTCCATATGTGATGGCATCAAGGGCTGGCCGCCTGAATAATGAAAATATATTAAAAAAATAAATGGTTTTTAACCCCTTTTTTTTCTTCTCATGTGGCGTTTGCTGGGCTGGTCGGCTGCCTGGTGGTCGTTGTCGCCGCCTGCTGGCCGCCGCTGGCTGGCCGCCCAAGGCTGGCCTAGCCGCCTAGGCCGCCTAGGCCGCCTAGGCCACCTAGGCCGCCTAGGCCGCCTGGGCTGGCCCTAGCTCAGGCAAAACAGCAGCAGCTCCACACGCCCGCCGTAGCCGCCTGGTCATTCAGGCAAAACAGCAGCAGCTCCACACGCCCGCCGCCGTAGCCGCCTGGTCATTCAAGCCTTATACAGCCTTGTTGGTAGCGCAGGTCAACAGTCAAGTCTTCGGCCATTCACAGCAGCTTCAAATCGTGAGGGGCTGGTGGGGCTAGTGTTCGCTGGGGGCTGCTCTTCGCCCCCCCCCACACCGAATGAAAAAATTGTTTCGCCCCCCACACACAGTAGTGGGCTCTCGCCCCCCCCACTCCCACACACATTGAACGTTTCCTTCGCAGCCATTCAACACAAACAATTTCAACGCAGAGAAAAACAAACAAAACGAGATGCTTTGCTTACCTGTGATGCTGCTTGCTGTGTGTGACGGGGAGAGAGAGAGAGAGAGAGAGAGAGAGAGAGAGAGAGAGAGAGAGAGAGAGAGAGAGAGAGAGAGAGAGAGAGAGAGAGAGTGAATTCTTCCCTTCCATTCTTCCTTGGCCCCTCCCTCCACACACTCCCTTGGAGATAAGGATGAGGAGATGAATGGTTGAGAACCATCGAGTGGGCTCCGGTCCCCCGGTCACGCGCGGACTCTGACGATCCCATCGAACCACGCTCTGATACCAGTGTTACATTCCCGTAACGCCGCTACGGGCGTTACCACAAGAGGGGACGGCCTCTGGCTCACCACCCAGCCATAGAGGAAGAATGAGGATTGCCCCTCATCCCCCAGGCTATATAGTGTGTGGCCTGCCGTCCACACTAGCCTGGCCGCCCATGACTCCGCATGGGCGTCCTCTCCCACTGAACCCCGGATATGGCCATCCGGTCTGCCGGTCACAGGCGTTACAGCCTACGTGACATTTTCACTTATAGCTACCCTTAAGATAGGGATCATGAACTCCTAAGGCATTACTGCCTCAAGTCAATATACCATCTTAATGATGTCAACCAACTGCAACTTTGTATGATATGCGATAGGCCCATAAAGCTACTATGACCTTAGACTCTCAGTCAGTGTGTCGAGCCTCAATAGTCTTTTTTGTCAATATCGAAATGAGAACCTTGTTGGTGCTCTCTGCTTGGCCATTTTCTTGTTATGATGAGCGACATGAATATGTTAGTTGATGAAATGCTTACGTTGATCACTCACTAGCTCAAATGGACATCCAAAGCGGATAATGATGTTCTCTTAGAGAAACTTAGTAGTCGCCATGGCATCCACTTTCGTGAAGCTCTTGCTTTTATCCCATTTGGTTACATAATCTGTGGCAACAATGATGACCCACGGATATCCGGACAAGAGACTAGCTCAGCGGTTCCTCCGAAACCGAACCCGAAAAAACTTCCCTCGCCCGGAAGGCATGCGCGATTCCACTAGGAAAAACATCTAACAGGAGAATTGATCTAGCGAGTCAAAGTCTTAACTATTCGGACTGATCCGACCAAACCCGAAAGTCACATGGTTAGATCAAAGAAGAGAATTGCACTTGGTCCATAGAATCAGCGCTCTTTTCCTCCTTTAACGAGGCATAGCCCCGCCGCTGATTTCCTCCCACAGAACAAGGGTCTTCCTAGGACTTAATCTAACTGACGTAACTAATCGTAACTTATTTGTATCGCAGGAATCCCCTGATCCAGCCCAATCGGCCCATGGGTTAGCCAACCGCCCACCTAACCATTGTATTGGTGGGATTCCTTTATAAAAATTTGGTTATGTTTTGCCCGGGTACCAAGGAAAAGAGTTCCCAAGCCCCCTAGCCGGCGCTTCAAGCAAAATTTAAGGTAGGCATACCACTTACACACCCAATATGAAATTGCATGTTTCTTCACAGATTCAACTGTCTTTAAAACAATCTTTCAATGAAAATCATAATAGTATTACTGATCATAATCCTCCAAAATATTGAGTCCATTGTATTACAAAATATATCATCTGGACTCTCAGTTGAAGACCAGTTGGTCAACCAACGAGATCCAATATCAAAATTCAATTCACAAAAGTCATTCTTTTTAGTTCATCTGAATCTTCCTCGACGTACGCATGGGTGTCCTAGCAACCGTGAGCCCGTGCATCACCTGGTCAGAACCCTCTAGGATCCTACTTAGGTGTCCACTTCGTCGGTCCTCGCCCATCGTACTGGAAGCACACCATTTTAACCATATCGAGGTTGCTCAAGACCTCGGTAGGCTTTGCCCGCGGCGAGAGTGACGTCCCTCGACGACTCCTCGCTAGCTATTGGAAAACAACGAGCCTCTTCTTAGTTAAACACATACCAAATGCTTCCTCTAGCATTCTGGCATAAAACAGTCCTTTAAAAGAAAATAAAGGTTCTATACAAGTAAAATTTCCGGTTTGAGATTGGTTCCACAAAACCCTTTTTTCTTAATCCATATTTTCTTAATGAGAATCATTGATCTCTCGTCAAGGTAATCTACCCATCATCTGACGACTGAATTTCTAACTAGATTCTGGATGATTTCTTGATTCAGATCGAGAGATGGGCAAGTAGTTTACTGGCCGTCCCTCTCACAGTCGTGGTCTAACCAAAATTATTCGGTTTATTTCTAACTTTAATTCCAAGGATTTTCTTCAGATAAACATCTACTAAACTTCTAACCATAAGAAAATTCCAACTTTATGAATTTCATTCCTTCTTAACCATAATAGATTAAGAAATGGTTTTATATAAGAATTATCAAATTTTTATAAAAATATTATTCTTCCATTTAATCTAATTTTGGGTAAATATCAATTTGGTGATTCATCCACATAAAATATCTAAAGATATTCTTTCTACCAATTTAATTATCATCCCTAAATCTCTAGGTGGAATTATGGTGAAAATTCCTCTTTTATCACCAACATTTAATATAAACCTTTCTCTACTTAAATACCACAAAAATTCTTCTTTTAATTAAATACAAATATCCATTTTTTTGAATATGCTTAAAATTTCTCTTTTTGTATTTAAATGATTGAATTCCAAATGTCATGGGAATACCTCTTTTATCATAAAATAAATTTATCTAAAATTTCTCTTTTCTTTAATTAAAATAAAAATATTTCAAATATACAAAGAATTTCACTTTTACCATTTAAATGATTGAATTTCAAATGTCATGGGAATTCCTCTTTTATCATTTAAAAATTTATCATGCATAAAATAAATTTATCTAAAATTTTTCTTTAAAATAAATAAAAATATCCATTATTTTAATATACCAAAAATTTCTATTTTTTCATTTAATTACATGGATCTCCATTATCATGGGAATTTCTTTGTTTGTATAAAAATAAAATTACCAAAAATTTCTCTTTTATTTAATTAATTATTTATGCATAAACACTAAAAATTAGTTTCCCATGAATATGATGAAAATAATTCTTTTAGCATAGGATGTCCAATCCTAGAATATGATAGGAAGTCCTCTTTTAGCATTATGCATAAAAATAAGATATGTATTAATTTCTAAAAATTTTGCCATAGCTTCGGTGCTGCTATTACTGAATTTGCTTACAATCAGTCCAAAATTTCGATGTGAATTTGGGATCTCTGTCACTTACTATCCTCCTGGGTAAGCCATGCAATCTGAAGATCTCTTTAAGGAAAACTCTGGCAACATCCACTGCAGTGTATGTTTCTTTCACTAGAATCAGATGGGCAACTTTGGTTAGTCTGTTAACTACCACAAAAATGGAGTTGTAACCTGATTGCACTGAAGGTAATCTAGTGACAAAGTCCATACTAATACATTCCCACTTCATCTGTGGAATGTCTAGAGGCTGCAGTTTCCCTGGCATCTTGACTCTCTCTGCCTTGACTCTCTGACACATTAAGCATTTTCGCACATGATCAAGTACATCCTTTTTGAGTCCTAGTAGCCAGAAGAAGCTTTTCTTCACAGACATATAGGTTTTTATAAACCCTGGATGTCTAGCTATCAGGCTATCATGGGCTTCTCTCAAAATCCTTCCCTTTCATCATTGGGAATGCATAGCCGATTATTATATTCTTTCCTTGGCCAATACTTAATTTCAAAATCTAATTCCTACAGGGTCTGCATCCATCTCCTTTGACTCATGTTGAGATCCCTTTGGGTGAAGATCCACTTCAGACTTTGATGCTCTGCATCAAGGTGAACCTCTATCCCAAAAGATAATGTCTCCACAACTTCAGAGCATAAACTACTGAGAGTAACTCCAAGTCATGGTGGCCGACATAATTTCTCTCATGTGTTCTAAGTTTTCTAGATTCATAGGCCAGTGCATGACCTTCCTGCTGCATAAGAGCATCGCCTAAGGCAAACCCACTGGCATCAGTAACTACCTCAAAAGGTTTGGTAAAATCTGGCAATTTAAGGACAGGGTTGGTTACTAAGGCTATCTTCAGTTTATCAAAGGCACTCTGACACATTGCAGTCCACTGAAATAGGGTACTCTTCTTGAGAAGGTTAGTTAAAGGGGATGCTATCTGGGTATAAAGATCGTATACCATCTAGTTTATCCTAGGATTCCTCTGACTTCCTTCACCGTCTTGGGTTTCGGCCATTCTATGATTGCTTGGATCTTTGCGGGGTCAGGAGAAATCCCATCTTTTGACACTATGAATCCCAAGTATTCCACTTAGTCAACAGAGAAAGAACACTTGCTCTTTTTTGTTGCAAAGAGTTGGTGTTTCCTTAGGATTTCCAGGACTTTGCGCACATGATCTTCATGATCTGCAGCATTCTTTAAGTATACCAAGATATCATCAAAGAAGACAAGAACAAAATCATCTGAGAATATCTTGCATAAGAAGACGATTAAATGTCGTTGGGACATTAGTCAATCCAAATGGCATGACTGTGAACTCATAATGCCCATAGTGAGTATTGAATCTTCGGGATGTCCTGTTCCTTGATTCTGATCTGGTAGTACCCGGATTTGAGATCTATCTTTGTGAACTTTTGGGTCCCACGTAACCGATATAGAAGTTCATCAATCCTGGGGATAGGATACTTATTTGTTAATTGATTCAATCCTCTATAGTCACCATCTTTCTTCTTTTGAAAGAGAATGGGCGCACCCCAAGGTGAGACATTGGGTCTGATGAATCCCTGCTCTAACAATTGTCTTAACTATTCCTTAAGTTCTATGGCTTCAGGGACTGGCATTTTGTATGCACGCTAGGCTACTGGTGGCTGAGCTCCGGGGGTTAACTCGATCTCATGATCTACTTCACGAGACGGAGGCATCTCAGTTAGCTCTTCAGGGAACACATCTGTATGCTCACTTAACCACTCTGGTTCTTTAGCCTTGTATTTTATGTCTACCAAATTCATCTTAACGACATAAACAGCTTACCTCTTTCTGAGCCCTTTTAATAATTTAGAAGCCTTGACTAATTGCAGCACTGGGGATCCAAAAATTCTAGTTCCTTGAACTTTATTCCCGTGAAGGTCAAGGAAAGAGATGGTTCCTTTGTGACAGTGAATGTCAGCCTGATTCTTATGGAGCCAATCCATTCCAAGGATTCCATCATAGACTCCCAAGGGTAGGATTCTGAACTGGCACTCTGTTACATTCCCATCTAGACTAAACTGAATAAGGTATGTCTCAAGGTGTGTGAAAAGAATCTTTCTACTGGCCAATTCCACTTGCATAGGTTTCCTTGATTTTTGATTTAGGACTAACTTACACAAACATCCTGGGGAAATAAACGAATGAGTACTGCCTGAATCAATCAAAAGCTTGAATTGCTTACCCTGGTACTCTGCTAGAGTCTGGAGGACTGAAAATTGATGGTTATTCCCCTGATGCTCTATTGCGGCATAGATCTGTCCTTTTTCTTCCTCCACTTCCTCAGCTATAGTGACAGCTTTAGCCGCTGTAGTCTGAGGTGGAACTCTCTCTCTTTGGTTTCCCCAATTTTGGGAGGGAGTTCGGAGACTATTTTGTATGGAGGATGCAGGCTGAGCTGGCACTCTTCTGGGGTTGCCTTGATTTTGGCGTGGGGGACCCTGATTGGACTGATACAAAGGAGTCTATCTTTGAATTATGGGACCTTGGCTTCCTTGGCCCACAGAAGGAGATGGGCAATCCTTGAGCTGGTGCCCAAACCCCTAACATCCGAAGCACATGTTCTCACTTTGAAGCTCTTCCCTCTGCATTCTTAAAAGAGCCAAAGTCTTTTTCCACTCTCTATATTCTCATCATGCTAAGATCTTAATTAATCATTTGATCTCAACCCCAATCTCATCCCAAAAAGTAATGAGAAAAACAAGGGATCACTCTTTATCTAAATGTTCCCTTACTGCCAAGGGAGCTACTATCTTCTCCTTTAGGAATAAAGCGACTAAGAAGTCTGTAGATATGGTAGGAAAGTCTGAAATCTCAAGGCGTAGGGTGATATAAAATAACACCATGTATCACTTTTAGCCTCATAAGAATCATGGTTGGCCAATGAGATATTTTGCCTCAGCATCACACGCTGGTCGCAAGAGGCGTGGACATACTACCCTGCAAACCACTTGTGCTGCCGCCTCTCCGCTGGGTCTGGGAAATATAAATCCTCAAAATAGCCTACGATTCTGGCTCGGCTCGTTCGATTTGGAGTAGCGGAAGAGATGAGATGCTCGAAGGCGAAAGCAGTCATATCTTATGACTGGGTGAGATCGAGGACACCGGATAAGTGTGAAACTTCCATCTATAAAACCAAATTCTTTGATTAAAAATCTTCATTAATGAAGCTTAAGGAATAAAAATACAATACGTAAATGCTCTTTCTGAGTTTTTATTATAAATTTCTGATAAGAATTCATTTTTCCTTATTAGCTTTCAACAAAGCTCTGATACTAGTAGCTGTGAGACCCCCGACCCCTTTGGCGATGCCCCCTCCGAGGGCGCTGGCAGCGGAAGAAGCGTTAGCCTCTCGCGCGGGGCAGGGATCCACACTCGGGGCCTCGCCCACGGATATCCAGACAAGAGACTAGCCTAGCGGTTCCTCCCAAACCAAACCCGAAAAAACTTCCCTCGCCCGGAAGGCATGGGTGATTCCACCATGAAAAACATCTAATGGGAGAATTGATCTGAGTCAAAGTCTTAACTATTCCAACCGAACTCGAAAGTCACATCGTCAGATCAAAGAAGAGACTTGCACTTGGTCCATAGAATCGTCGCTTTCTTCCTTCTTTAATGAGGCACAGCCCACTGATTCCCTCCCACAGAACAAGGGTCTTTCTAAGGACTTAATCTAAGACTAACGTAACTAATCGTAACTTATTTGTATCGCAGGAATCCGATCTAGCCTAAATAACCCAACTGGCCCATGGGTTAGCCAACCGCCCAACCACTGTATTGGTGGGATTCCTTTATAAAAATTTGGTTATGTTTTGCTCGGGTACCGAGGAAAAGAGTTCCCAGGCCTCCTAGTCGGCGCTTCAAGCAAAATTTAAGGTAGGCATACCACTTACACACCCAATATAAAATTGCATGTTTCACAGATTCAGTTGTCTTTAAAACAATCTTTTAATGAAAATCATAGTATTACTGATCATAATCCTCCAAAATATTGAGTCCATTGTATTACAAAATATATCATCTGGACTCTCAGTTGAAGACCAGCTGGTCAACCAACGAGATCCAATATCAAAATTCGATTCACAAAAGTCATTCTTTTCAGTTCATTCGAATCTTCCTCGACGTACGCATGGGTGTCCTAGCAATGCGAGCCCATGCATCACCTGGTCAAAACCCTCTAGGATCCTACTTAGGTGTCCTAACACTTCACTCAGGGACCGCTTCGTCGGTCCTCGCCCATCATACCGGAAGCACACCATTTTAACCATACCGAGGCTGGTCAAGACCACGGCAGGCTTTGCCGCAAGTGACGTCCCTCAACGACTCCCCGCCAGCTGTTGGCAAACGAGCCTCTTCTTAGTTAAACACATACCAAATGCTTCCTCCAACATTCTGGCATAAAACAGTCCTTTAAAAGAAAACAGAGGTTCTATGCAAGTAAAATTTCTAGTTTGAGATTGGTTCCACAAAACCCTTTTTCCTTAATCCATATTTTCTTAATGAGAATCATTGATCTCTCGTCAGGGTAATCTACCCATTATCTGACTGAATTTCCAACTAGATTCTGGATGATTTCGGTCAAGGAAAAATTATGCTAATTCAACGGTAGTCTATTCTTTATATATTAAGAACTGGAATTGGTCACGAAGTTTTTTCTTGATTCAGAGCGAGAGATGGGCAAGTAGTTTACTGGCCGTCCCTCTCACACTCGTGGTCTAACCAAAATTATTCGATTTATTTCTAACTTTGATTCTAAGGATTTTCTTCAGATAAACATCTATACTGAACTTCTAACCGTAAGAAAATTCTAACTTTATGAATTTCATTCCTTCTTAACCATAATAGATTAAGAAATGGTTTTATATGAGAATACCAGATTTTTTATAAAAATATTCTTCTTCCATTTAATCTAATTTTGGGTAAAGATCAATTTGGTGATTTATCCACATAAAATATCTAAAGATATTCTTTCTACCAATTTAATTTATCATCCCTAATTCTCTAGGTGGAACTATGGTGAAAATTCCTCTTTTGTCACCAACATTTAATTTAAACCTTTCTCTACTTAAATACCACAAAAATTCTTCTTTTAATTAAATATAAATATCCATTTTTTGAATATGCTTAAAATTCCTCTTTTTGTATTTAAATAATTGAATTCCAAATGTCATGGGAATACCTCTTTTATCATAAAATAAATTTATCTAAAATTTCTCATTTCTTTAATTAAAATAAAAATATCAATTATTTCAAATATACCAAGAATTTCACTTATACCATTTAAATGATTGAATTCCAAATGTCATGGAAATTTCTCTTTTATCATTTAAAAATTTCTCATGTATAAAATAAATTTATCTAAAATTTTTCTTTAAATTAAATAAAAATATCCATTATTTTAATATACCAAAAATTTCTCTTTTTCCATTTAATTACATGGATCTCCATTATCATGGGAATCTCTCTTTTTGCATAAAAATAAAATTACCAAAAATTTCTCTTTTCTTTAATTAATTATTTATGCATAAACACTAAAAATTAGTTTCCCATGAATATGATGAAAATCATTCTTTTAGCATAGGATGTCCAATCCTAGAATATGGTAGGAAGTCCTCTTTTAGCATTATGCATAAAAATAAGATATGTATTAATTTCTAAAAATTTTACCATAGCTTCGCTGCTATTACTGATAAATTTCAAATTTTCTAAAAAAGAATAAGACATTGCAATACAATTATGATAGAAGATCTATTCTTAAACTTAAGTCTAATTTATGAAATTAAATCATAAATTTAGCCATAATCATAAACTTAATTATGATTATTTCTACTAGATTATGCTATTTCTATTATTCCTCTTTTTCCAAAATGATAGGATTATCTCTTTCACATTTAGAATCACTTAAAGTAGTTTTTTAATAATTTAAAAGAATTTACCATTATTTTATTATCATAAAAGCATATAAATACTATTTTCTTATCCTCTAGCTTAACAAGCTTAGAGATTGGTTTTGAATTAAGAATTTATTGATGAGAAGCATTCTTTTTCTAAAGAATTAGCCATAGGAATGACTATTCTTTTGGGAGAGAGAGATACATAAAAAGCATTCTAAATAAGCATAAAGATTAACTTTTTTGTGATTAATCGTTAAAATTCTTAGGGAAAGCTTGATTTGCATTAAAAACAACTAATTAGAAACTTCTCAAGCTTGAGAGGGGTTGAGAAGTGAAATCATTTGAGAATATTAACAAAAACCATAAAATTTCTTCTTACCTCAAGGTTTAGCTTGCTTCTTTTTCTAGAAGTGAAGCCCCCAACCAATCAATTGGTTTAGCGAATTGAGAAGAAAGCTCCAAGAGTTGTTGTAGAGAGAGAGAAGCTCCAAGCTCTCCAAAAGTAGAGGATTTTTAAGGGATAATAGAAAATATGATTATTTTAATGTAATACTTTTATGGTATAGCTCATAGATGAGAATACAAAAGAATGAGGGTCTATTTATGAGGGAAGCCACTAACTGAGTCCAACTAAGTTCTAAATTTCCAGCTTCAGTTTGGCTGAATTTGGACAAGAAATTACAATTTAGATTCCAAATGCAAGCTATTGGTTTTCAAATCCAAGAAAGTTATACTTACACCTACAAGGTGCTTCCTCCAATGGGGATATCTACTATGCTACCAACTAAGCCAATAATCCATGCCTGGTAAGTTTGCATCAGCAACTGTATCGTTCATCCACCACGATCTAATGTGTATGTATTTCAAGAGTGCCTCCTCTTCACTCAATGCATAACAACACTGACGGCATGTCGCTTATGCTCTTCTTGAAAATTCATGACTACATTTTCTACTGTATAGATGTTCAAGCTTTGTTCCCAGTGAAAAAGTCAGGAACGCTCATGACCTTCCATTATATTCACTGCCCTCTAGTTGGCTCCTACCTCATCAGCCCCATGAAGCCAAAAGATTCAGGTTTGGGAAAGTCTTTTTGCACCACAACATTGTTGATCGTTTCCTAGAAAAGAACTTGTGCCACTGTGTCCTTCTCTTTCATTTCGCAAGTCGCACTTGTCATGAGCTCTTGCAGGCTGCATGCCATCATATAACAGTTGGAAAGTAGTCGAAAACAAGTTCGTAATTTTAAAGAATTTGAAAAGACCAAAATGTACCTTGGATCATATACATGTGCAGCCATTGTTGTCCATCCTTGCATATGCTTGACGTGATCAAAACAAACCCAAGCCCTCCTCAAATCACTGTCTCCTGTTTGGTGCATATAGTTTACCAAATCCAAACTCGAAAAGTGGGTCTTGTGGTTGACATTTTAAACACGTAACACCGCTCTGACTCACTTGCCTAAAAAAATGGCTACCATGGAAGAACTCAAAAGCGCATTGTATCCTCAATTCTAGGATACTAGACTTAGCTACTTGCACTGAACCATTGATCCTAGAAGCACGTACCATCCTCGTGAATCTAGAAGAGAATTGGAGATTTAACAAACTATGTAGAAGAATAATGAAAGCATTTATGGAGTACACATTACCTTTGACATTGAATTAGGGGATGCATGTGTTCCAATAATAACGATAACTCCATGTTGTTAATATTTGATCCATCCTTTGTATGCCTCTTGATAGCTGCATCCAATACAAGTTGTTTGGTGATATCCATTTGTATCTTCCTTGGACCACTTGTAGCCACCTTTGAAACTACCTCTTGCACAAGTTCTCCTTTCTTTTGTAATGCCTGTCTGGATGTGCCCCTTTCCACCACCGCATGAAAATGTTTCCCTTGATGTATCATCAATCTGGTCATATGTGGGTTAGCAGGCATACAATAGTACACCGTAGCACCACACATTCTCCTACGTACATGTTTTTTCTTGTAGAGTAGAAACAAGATAAAGAGCCATACCCATCCGTTGTTAAGCCCAGTGAGACGGAAGCTTCTATGTGAGCTTGCCTATTATTTTAAAAAAATGCAAAAGTACCAATAAATACTTTTTTTAATCATGATTTATTGAAATTGGGCTAAGCTAATAAGCTTACCAATCCATGATGTTGTATTCGGTGTGATGTTCATAGTTTTGCTTCCACACAAGGCATACGTGCACTCAAATAAGCCTCCATAAGAACTCTTTCGTACTACTCCAGAAAACTTCACATGGCTCTCTGCAAGTTTTACCCAACAATGGTCATCATAACAGCGAGTCATGAAAAATTAGCACGAGTTGTGAGTAGTCAGTCATTTGCAAGGGCTCATCCAAAATTTCACAACAACTTGGAAAATGGCCAATTTTTCAAACATGTAAACCCATTTGTAACAAAGAGTTGTAATTTTGTTTTAAAAAAGGTTATTTTTATTGAAAAAAATTATAGCATTACTTGATGGTTTCTCTGTCTCGACAAACAAGCTATTTTTCTAACAAAAAAACAACATAGACACCACCTACAAAGCTATGTTTTCAAAACTTAGCAAAACTCAGTCTCAATCTAATTTGAGACTCGGGAAAAACAAATTTCATGGTTTTGATGCTTCTAAAGCTAGGCATTCAATGAATACACAAAAGCACTTTAAGAGATATCAAGATGCTAGGTCTACATTTATGAAATTTTCAAAGAAGCTTGATAAATTTATAACCCACAAATAAAACTCCATCACATGCGCATTAAAATTCAAACCATGGCAAGCTTCAGCAAACAATTTGAACTACAAATCCAAACAAGTATCTTCTCAAACAAAAATGACAAGTTTTTGGAAACTAAAAGTATGTGTTAACGTGGTCTAAAAAGTCATGACAACTATGCTTGAATGGGATGCTCATCTTCCTCCTCATTCCTAGCCTCCTCTACCATTGGAGTAACTACAAGAGTAGTGTTAGTAACTTGTTTCTCAGCCTTTGCGCCATCTGGCTCATAATCTACAAGGTCAACTATCTCCCCAACCTACTCACTACTAATCGAAGGCTATGTCTCTCCAGATGCATTAAAAAAACGAGGATTAGATTCCATGCTCTTTATTCCCACCTCATGGAACTCATCTGGTAACTCCTTGAGAGTTGTCACTCTTTGCTCAATAGATTTTACCTGGAGTGGATCACATTCCACTGCACCACATTTCTACCTCTTTTCAATGCACTGACAGTTTTGGTACCAGTCCCCAGAAAGAGATCCATCCACTCTCCTTTCATAGAAAATCAATCAATTAAATGAGTTTGCACCACTTTCACAACCAATAGAGGCTCGGCATGAAATACCTCTACATCGCCTATCACTTCCCATGTCAACTCGACAAGTTGCCTACCATCAAGGCTACCCAAAGCTTCCCATCACCTTACCCTGCATCCAGTTGTGAATGAGTCCCAAATTATACCACTTAACCTCAACCACCCAACTACACCGTGTATCCTAGATCATCCACACCAGTCACATCCCGCTGATATAGTAGCTTCACCACTTACTTGGGTGATATGAGGACGTGGTCACCATTAGGAAGGGGGATATGTTAATCACTCCATTGGTTAACATGGTTTTACTCGTTTAACCTACTATAAAGGGATTTACTATCTTACCTATGAGAACTGGCACCTATCTTTTGTAAGGCTGTGTTGGAACATATAAAGTAGCCTCATAACGTCAAATAATAAAAGTCAATGAACTTTATATACATACTTGCTTAAGATTAGTAATAGAGGTTGGACCATTTTTTAAGTTTGACTTGCTTTGTGTGAAAGCTAGTCATTTATATATAAGTCATTTTTTAGCAATAAGCAACACACAATCATTTCCTTGTTGCAATATTTCTTTGTGAGCTCTCCTTCTTTCCTCTTCTTATTTACTTGCTTGGTAGTGTCGAATCTTGCTTGCTTAATTACTAGACAGGGTATAGGTTTTCTTCTTGCAATAGTTTTCTTGTGAGCTCTTCTTCTTTCCTCTTTCTTATGCTATTAAATCTTGTTTCTTTGATGGATGCATGCTAGATAAGGTTGATTGTAGGTTTTCTCCTTGCAATAGCTTCTTCTTCTCCTCCACATATGTGAGAGAGAACCATTGCGAAGGACCATCTCTTCTTGTTGCCTCTATCTAGGCATTAAGAGCTCTCCCTTCACCCCTTTGGCAAGGAGCATTCTGGTGTGACAACAAAGTGAGGGCACGAGACAGCCAGATGAGCTATTACACCCACAATGGGAAGTTGCATTTGCGGCTCAAAGACAAGACCCAATGGCACATGCTTCACAAAGGCTAAGGTACACTCTAAACTTGAACAAATATTATCCTTTATTTTGAGATTGTGGACCCTATCTTTTTTAGGAGAGTTATAGAATACAAGTAGAGAAGTTAGAGGACAGCTGACGGGGTATGCCGGTAAACCCTCCTCCTCCTTTCATGCCTCATCCTCCTCATCATGGCTAGGTGGCATTTGTGGTTTAGTTCAATCCTTAAGCTTCCCATCCGTAGTACGACCAAGCATAGTTTGGTGGTTTTTTAGCATATCCTTCTTCTCTTGTTGTAATTTTAGTAAGCTACTTTTCTATTTTTGTGAGTGTATCCTCAAGTCTTAGGATAACTAAGTCTAATTTTGGTCTAGGAGTTTGATGTCAAGGTGATGCAATTGACACTTTCTTGGAGCATGTCTCATAGCAGTTGGTCCTGCTCATATTAGTCATCCAAAGACCAATACATATTAGTCATCCAAAGACTGATACATACTTGGAGCATGTCTTAGCAACAGTTGGTAATGTTCATAGTAGCCATCCAAAGATCGATACTTACTTCTCAAACAATGATCAATGGTCTCTAGTAGGGTGGCTTCAGTGGGGATACCAGTGGTAGTTTGCCAACCTCAGAGTAGTTGGGTGTTGTTCATAGTAGTCATCCAAAGACCGATACTTCAAACAATGATTAATGGTCTCTAGAAGGGTGGCTTCAGTGGGGATACCAGTGGTAGTTTATCCACCTTTTCCTCTTCCTCTTCTGTATCTCAGTCGGGTTTTCTAGAACTACTTGCCACTACTTCAATTATTGTGGCTATTTGGGGCATGCGTACCAAAAGTTGGTGGTGCTCATAAAAGAGTTGTGTCCCTTGTGACTTTGTGATTGGCATGTTAATCATTTCTACCGATGCTTTTAAAGCCAAAGCGACATCCCCCTACATATTTGTCACAATCTCTGTGACTGTGACTTTACATTGCTTGCATATGCATGTTATGTCTCTATTTGTGCTCCACTGTTTTTTTGTGGTAAAACAGGCATAGATATTGGCATTGTCATAGACAAAGACATAACAACTTTGGGCATGGACATTGTCATAGATATTGTCATTGTCATAGGCAAATACATAGCAACTTTGGGCATAGGCATTCTTAGTGCAACACTCCATCCAAATGTAGTCTCGACTACAATCACTATTGTCATAGGACTTTCATAGCAACTTTGAGCATAGGCGTTCTTAGTGCAACACTTCGTACAAATGTAGTCTCGATTGCAGTCACTATTGACATACTTGGCATACTTTCCAGCACAACTGAGACATCTGATGGATGACATTTGATGGATGGGCAGCACATTGATGAGTACATCATGTATGGTTGTGTCACCTAGACCTCATGTTAGGTTGGCACATTGGTTGTGTCACCTGGACCTCATGTAAGGTTAGCACATCCAAGCCAATGGAAGTTACATATTGGTAGTTTAGATGTTTGGAGAGCAAAGAGGGTGGCAAGTCATCATGTACCTCTTCTTCTACTTTTTCTTCTTGCTATTGTGGTTTGGGTTTCTTGATAAGCTTCCATATCTTTGCTTCTTCGACGTCTCTACACTTTGCAAGGCATCGACTAAGGCCTTCTTGTCAACAATTAGGGCTTCTCATGTTGCCTCTCGTGGGCATATATATATAGCTGGCTTGCCTCCCTCATTTCTCACTGCTTGCTTAGCATTATTTGCTGCAGTCCCTCACATACAAGGTTTTCTCCCCTCTTGCTCGGGACATGTATTCCTTTGGATGATGATATTGAGAGCAAGTTCTCACATGTTCTTTCCTCTCTATCTCTCTCTCTCTCACTCTCTCTTGTGTTTCCACTTTCCCTTCTTCCGTACACATTCTATCATGGTATCAGAGCGTCGGTGATCTTCAGTGTTGGATGCTCCCTCCTCTCCCTCCTGCGTTTTTGCGTTTTCAGCAAGGTGGACAGATCTGCGTTTTTTTCTCAGAAGTGCTGCTGGTTGCCTGCCTCTTCCAGGCGTTTCTTCTCAGCAGCCCGTGGTCTTTCTTCATCACTTTGAGAACACTTGTTTTATGCACTGTTTTCAGGTGGCTGCCTACAGCAATTCTCAGCATTCATACCCCCCTCCCCCTTTGTGCTGGTCGCATGTTTTGTACAGGCCAGCAGCAGCATATTTTGCTGCGTTTTTTTCTTCTATAGGTTTCTAATGCTGATTTGTTGATCTAAGGCTTGGGTGTACCTATTTCTTCTGCGTTTCCACATTCAGCCGTTTCTACTACCCCGAATACCTCTGCGTTTTCATATTTGCAACCATGGTTGCTGTGTTTTTTTGAATTGATCTTGCTGGTAGCTCTACCTTCACCTGGGCTTCATCTGTTGGATCCGAAGGTACCTTCTCTTCAGCCTTTTTCCTCATAGGAGGTGTGGACATTGGTTAACATGAATTTTCAAGTTTGTAGCCCTTGTCTGGCTGCGTTTTCTTCTCTAGTGGACACAGATCACTTGCAGAGGGGGTTTCTTGTTTGGACTGTGGCTTTGGAGATAGTTAGGTACCAGAATTAGAGCAGATTGACTCTTTCTTTTGACGGTTCCAGTGAGGAGCAGTTTGCTTCTCCCAAGATTGATTATACACAAGATCTGATCTTGGTTGGTCATACCCTCTCCAGGCTGGATACACGACATTCGACTTCGGGGAGTGTTCTTACACTTGGGTTTGGAACCATTATTTAGAACAGCACGTCGCAGCCTACATGGTTGTTTTCTTCCAGAGGAGCGGTGTACCTGGCAGCTTGTTCTGTTGCTTTTGTAGCTGAGTTGCTTTTCTGTTTTTGTAGTCTTTCATCTTTGATCGAGGACGGCATCTCTGGCTTCTTGGAGTTCACTCAGCATCCGGTGCTGAGAGAGGGTGTTAGACATCATCTCCTTCTTGTTGGCTTCTTGTTTGGTGTCCTATTTTAGCCTCTAGGACTGACCATGTTAGTCAGAGGGGCTAGTCACCCCACATATATTTTCCCACATTATTCCCCATATTATGGAGTCTTGGGTATTTTCCCAATCCTGGAGGTTTTTTATCACCAGTCAGCTGCCTACCCATGGGCATATATATAGTTGGCTTGCCTCCCTCATTTCTCACTGCTTGCTTAGCATTGTTTGCTGCAGTCCCTCACATACGAGGTTTTCTCCTCTCTTGCTCGGGACATGTATTCCTTTGGATGATGATATTGAGAGCAAGTTCTCACCTGTTTTTTCCTCTCCATCTCACTCTCTCACTCTCTCTCTTGTGTTTTCACTTTCCCTTCTTCCGCTGCACATTCTATCAAGGACAAGCAACCAAAAAGCAAAAGTCAAGCCAAACAGAAAATACCAAGAGCCAAGAAGCATCCAACAATGCGAAAAAAGACATGACATCGACATGAAGCATAAAGGAAACAACAAGGAATCTTCATCAAGCAAAAGCAAAAAGATCTCAAGCAAGCCAGAACATTGAGGAACAAAGGAGCTACCAAACATTATCCTAACCTAATCAATTCACATGTAAGCCACCAAATAAGTCGAACTCAAAGCCATTCAAAATTGTGTTTCTAGAGCAAATACATTTTTACAAGCAGCTCATGAAGCTGTTTATGCAGAGCACTTGTGAATGCATCTGTTCCTTGGTCTGTTAATTGCTCATTCCCTTTTGTGGATGACAATGCTGGATGTGACCAGCTATATATGGTCTGGCCATGGCCTCTGCATCATATAAATGTAAACAAGTATGATATTCACCTTATTTGAAAACCATGCCTGCATGTCAATAATAATCCTTACAGGAACACACTCCATCTTTGAAGTGATGGACCCGGTATGTGTCCATAATCATAATCTCTCGTTTTTCAGTCTTCGAGATGAATTTGGTCGCAGTGTGGCAATCAGGACACACCCTCAGATTCTTGGATACTCGCAGAGTTGTCCCTTCCGGGGTGCTGATGAGCCCAAATGCTATCGCAAGTAGTTCACAATGACCACACACCACATCATCCTTGTCCTCGTCTGACATCGATTGCAACACAGATGCTAGCCGTGACATGATCCCACCCTCTTTCATTTGCAGGGCTATTGCTTTTAGCCTCTCATAGATTTTATTGATTTTCGGGTGGCTTTTGTCTCCAACACTAAAGTCATGCACTGTACTCTCAACCTGAATGAAGGCTTTCCCTGGCTTTTTCCTCACAGATGCCCGCTTTCTCATCTCCTGTATCTGATGCACTTCATTCCACATGTTGGCATTAGCATAAATATCCAACATAAGTGCATACTCAGAAGCATCTCTTGGGTCGATTGCAACGAGATGATCAAAACATTGCCTGCCCAGCTCTACATTGCTATAGATTTTACAATGACCCAGCAATGACTTCCACCCTAGGAATTTGTTTTGGTATGGCATAGTAAGGAGTAGATGTTCTGCTTCATGCATACGTCCTGCACGACCAAGAAGGTCAACCATGCAATTATAGTGCTCAGTTGTCGGCTTGATGCCATAGCCAGCCTTCATTGAGTAGAAATAGTCATAACCTTTGTCAATGAGACCCTTATGACTACATGCAGATAGAAGTGAAACAAATGTCACATTATTTGGCTTCAAGCCTAGTTTTTGCATCTCCTCAAAGCATTCAAGAACCACCTCATAGTCATTATGCAAAGCATAGCCTGCAAGCATTGCACTCCACGTCACCACACCTCGGGTTGGCATGTCCTCAAAGACACTGTACGCGTCTATCAGGCTTCCACATTTTGAATACATGTCAATAAGCGTATTGCCAACAGACAACTCAGCCGCAAATCCACGTCTTATTATCTGGTCATGAAGTAGCTTGCCCCAGTCTAGTGCTGCCACACAGCAACACGCCTTCAAGGCGCTAAGAAATGTGACTCTGTCAGGCTCAAACCCGAGCTGTTGAAGTTGTTGGAAGAGTCGAAGAGCCTCTTGACCATGCTCATTCTGAGCATATGCAGCAATCATAGAATTCCATGTCACCTCATTTGGTCTCGGAAACCTGTCAAACACACCAAATGCATCGTCCAGGCTCCCACATTTTGCATACATGTCAATAAGCGCACTCCCAATAAATACATCCAAACCATGATCATTTTCTATAATGTGGGTGTGAATCAGTTTGCCCTGATCAAGGGCAGATAAGCTGGCACAAGCTTTAAGAATGCTGGGATACGTCACCTTGTTAGGCTTCAAACCCTCCCCTTGCATACAGTCAAAGGCTTTTACAGCTTTTGCACCATGCCCATGATGAGCATATCCAGAAATCATGGTGCTCCATGTCACAACGTCTCGCTTCGGCAACTTCTCAAAGACTCTGCTTGCATCATCCACGCTCCCGCATGCCATGTACATGTGAATAAGGATATTAGCAACATGAACATCACCTCCAAAGCCATTCTCAATGATACAATGATGGATTAACTCACCCTCGTTTAGAGCAGTTATACTGGAGCATGCTTTTATGACACTAGCGAATGTAACATCATCCGGGCACATGCCCTCCTGTTGCATTTGCTGCAAAAGTTGAACAGCCTCGTGACCATGTGCATGTTGTGCATACCCTGTGATGAGTGCATTCCATGAGATGGCATCCCTCTTTGTCATATTGGCAAACACTTTGCGCGCATCTTTGAGATGCCCACACTTGGCATACATGTCCATGACTGTGTTTCCGATGAACAAATCCAGCTCAAAACCATCCTCGATAATTTGGGAAAATATGAGATTGCCCTGAGTAAGGGCAGCTATATTTGCACATGCCTTGAGTACTGCAACAAAAATATATTCATTTGGTTTTACGCTGGACTTCCCTAAGCTGTAATACAACTGAATAGCTCGCTCGCTTTGTCCCAACTTGGCGTGTGCAGATATAATAGCATTCCATGTGTACAAATTCGGGCCAGGCAGCCTGCTGAAGACAAAATCAGCTTCGGACAAACTCCCACATGAGGCAAACATGCGGACCAAATGGCTCCCAAGAAAGGTGTTTGATTCAAAGCCACCTCTCACAATCAAGGAGTTCACTTCATGGCCTGCTGCTAAGTCTTTCTTTTTTATGCATCCCTGCAAAAGGGAAAAGAGAGTGTTTGTGGAGATGCAAAAACCTTGCTTGTCCAAAATCTCCACAGCTTGGTATGCATTGCCAAGCTGGCAAAGCCTTGCAAGACCTCCAACAGGTTCGACGATGGCAACTTTATTTTCTGTCACCCTGCAAGTATTTAAACACCAGTATACACCTTTACAGCCACACCACCAACACTAACACATATATATCAATCTTACCCTCCAAATGATAACTAGCCACCTCTCTCCCACCTCTCTTGTGAAGACTTTATTATTTAAAAAACACAGTGGCCTATTCAAAAGGATCGAGACCTTATGCTTGAAGGAACACCTGAAACTGTTCATGCCTTCACCTCCACATTTCACATCAGCTCTGGTGTCTGGACTGGGCAGCCGCCATGATGTGAAACATGAGGTTTCAAAGAATCTAGCTCTGCTTCTGTCCAAGGAGGCTTCAACCCGCTCTCTATACACAGTGCCTCCTCTACTCTATTGTCAAGAAGGCCTGGTAATTCAGGACCTACCTGTATATATCAACAATCCTCATTGAGAAAAAAAACCACCATTGCAGGTTACAAAATATTCAAACAAATAAAAACACTAAATTAAACAAAATGACAATAGAGACAAAATAATAATACATGAACAACAAAAACAACTATGCAATGACACATGAATATGAAAACAATGATGACACATGAACGTAAACCCTGCAAATGAAACAAATACAAAAGTCAGTGGCACTTGCCCGAGTGGCTCAGCTCATCACGACCCACCCTAACCAAGAGGTCGTGGGTTCAAGTCCTGACACCGTAGGATTTTGTGTCAGTGGTGTAGCATCTAGCTCGACTACATCCCCTCAAAGGGGGCTTCCAGAAAAAAAAAAACCAAGTAAAATAGATAATTAATTAGATGATAACATCTTCATTGTTATCATCTATTAATGATCTGTGCCTTCCACAGTGGAGGTCGTGGGTTCAAATCTTGGTAGCACTCCTTCACATGGCTATCATGCAAGTGGGCCACACCTATACATCAGGTGTTTCCAAGACCCAATGCTTCTCCCTCATCTGCTACATATCCATTGGTGGCAGAATCCGCTCTTAAAGCTTTGATGGACATGGCAGGGCATAACGCATCTTTGGCTCCATAGTATGGTTCTCTAACAGCTGTGCAGGGTGTTCACTCCAGTATTTGACAGGGCATGTCAATTATGTATGTGTGGTCTCATGTGTAGAAAATTTGCTTGAATAGATCATAGCACAACAGAGATGACAGATCCGATTTCGAAAAACAGGGTGTCATTTTCTTAAAAAGTAACAATTAGGCAATTTTTTTCTCAAAGAAACCCTCATTTTAGTGTCTAAAATTGAGCATGAGAGTTAATGACCTTAAGCCTGTTGACAGACCACTTGGAAGCGTATCCTGCAAAATTCGGCCGTGTCTTCTCCATCGCCATCGCTTGATCTGTAGCATTTCACAGGAAAAGCTTTGACCTTGTAGTGCTTTTTAAAGAAGGTAATTTAAATAAATACTAAGTACCCTCTCTCGCAACCAAAAATTTGTTAATTCACTATTTAATTATTATTGAATATATATATATTGTGGGTTCATATTCACCCTTTTTATTGTGGGTGCATATTCACCCTTTTTATTGTGGGGTATTAATTAAATGCCAACGCGGCATTTAATTAATACCTTAGCTCGTGCTACTCGCGTCCCTCGCTCCCAATCGTCGACTGCTTTTGATACAAACCTACCTTTCGCCACCACCCCCCTATTGATGAAGGTGGCCTGCGTTTTCATATACAAATCTACCTTTCGCCACCCACCCCCCCTCAGCCTGCGCTGTGCTTTGCAGCCTCCTCCTTGTGAGAGCCCCCCACCCGACCTGCACAGTCGTCTCCCTCCCCTCTGCTCTCAGCAACCTTCTCTCACCATCCTTATCATCACCCTCAACACCCCCTCACCCTCACTCTCTGAATCTAAGGGTGAGAACGTAGGCATGTCAAGCAAGAAGCGTTGATGTGCAATCTGATGGAGGTGCAAAAAGAGGCAAAGGGAGTGCAGAAGAGGGTCAGATTTGGCTACAATGGCGAGAGAGAGGGGAACTTCTACTACGATGCCTGTAGAAGTAGACAAAGAGCATGGTGAACTCCCACATGTCAAAAACTTCCAAATAAAGGAGATACAATAAGATTTTTTTTAAAAGCATTTCCCTAAGTGATTTTCCTTGGGCTGTTGTAGATATTTCTAAGGTCCCACAGGCAAATTAAATAATGCCTCTCAAAAAAAGATTGTGGATGCATATATATATATATATATATGTATATTCATTCTGTATTACTATAAAATTTTGCTAAAGTTAACACTAACATTAACCTTACACTATTGGACCCATGCGTTGCTGCAGCCAAGGATTCAACATCACCTTCAAGAACTGGAGGAAAAACATGTCCTCTAAAGGAGGATTGACATCCGAACCTAGCGCATAGGAACTCTAAAGGAGGATTGACATCCGAACCTAGCGCATAGGAACTCTATTATATCAACCATAATATATATATATATATATATATATATATATAGCATTTCATTGGAAAAGCTTTGCCCTTGTAGTGCTTCTTAAAGAAGGTAATTTAAACAAATACTAAGTACCCTCTCTTGCAACCAAAAAATTGTTAATTCACTATTTGATTATTATTGAATATATATATATATATTCTGTATTACTATAAGATTTTACTAAAGTTAACATTAACATTAACCTTACACTATTGGACCTGTGCGTTGCTGCAGCCAAGGATCTTGAAAAGAACCCGTTTACTTCAACATCACCTTCAAGAACTGGAGGAAAAACATGTCTTGTTCATTCCTCCTTTAGAAAGATTGACATCCGAACTTGGTGCATAGGAACTCTATTATATCAACCATACACACACACACACACACACACACACACGCACGCACGCACGCACACTTTAGGCCATGTTTTAAACAAACACATCAATTTCAAGTGAACTCACACACAATATAACAGTGAAACTATCATGTATCTATATCCCAAAATTACATCCATGTCTCATAGAATCTCAAAAAATTACATCCACGTCTCACAAAAATCCCATCATAGTAATGTAGCATACAAAGACACAAAAAAGGACCAATGTCAGAGAATCTCAAAATGGATCACATAAAATAATCTAAGTCAGCAATGCCTATATATATCTATAAGTCACCAATCTAAGTCAGCAATGTCATAATTTTCCTAATGCTTAGACCCTAATCAACAAACTGAATTCTTCGCTTGAAAGAGATCGTTCCTATGTCCCACAATACACTTCGTATTGTAAGGCAGTGATCCGTCCCCCAGTTGCTCTATTGTCGACAAATGAAAAGGACCTACACAAACGATACAACGATAAATAAAGTCTCAAAAATACAATAGAAAAAGATATTCAAGATTACCTCGTACAGTAGAACATTGAGTTAATGGTACAAGAGTAGCTCTAATATGAAACTCATAACGAATATCCAAGTCGATGGTGGATATAAGAAACTGTTAGAAGTCATCTCCTGTCTAGATTTATACACCAGGGCCTTTGTTGTGGGTGTGCCCGCCCTTATGAGGCGTTTTCCCATTTTTCCCCACTCTCCGTATTTTCCCCTATTTTTTCCCATTTTTCTGAGGCTTGGGAGGGCTGCCAAGTGATGCCAGGAGCACCCTTTTGCTGGCCGACTGGATCTACATCAGTCTCGTGGGCTTCAGGGCTGCTGGCCGACTGGATTTGATCAGTCGTGGGCACCTGTTTTGCTGGCCGACTGCATTTATGCAGTCGTGGACCTTTTATCAGTCATGGGCCTTTTCTTATGTTGGCCGACTGCCCTCTAGGGGGGTATATATAGGACCCCAGCCCCCATACCTCATTTGTATCATTCCTCGGGATCTTCTTGTGTATATAGAGCAGAGTTACACGCCTACATCTGTCTCTCTCTTGTGTTGTTTTTCTGCCTGCGTTTTTGCTTTTGCTCTTGTGTTCCCAGATTTGGTCATCATCTCCGCTGCATATTCTGACATGGTATCAGAGCCTTAGGCTCTAGATAGGTCTTGGGATTTGTGTGAGCAAGAGGGGGACTGTTTTGTGGCTGATTGGTGGACTGTTTTGGACTGTTCGGGAAGAGGAGAAGCAAGAGGAAGGCGGGCTGATTTGCTGGACAGCCACTTGCAGGTAGTATCAGTTCTTCTTTGTTCCCACCCACCGACCCTTTTCAGAGTACATCCCCGCTATGGCAGATCTGTTTGAGATGGCCGAGAGACATGTGAAGATCCCGACACTCCCCACGTTCCCGGTGGACCGTCAGTTGGACGGGAGCAACTACGGCATATGGAAAGTGATGATGGAATCCGTTCTGGAGTCCTACGATCTCGCTGATTTCGTCGTTGTTGGTGTTCCACGGCCGGAAGTAGAGGAAGGGGAGTTACCGTCAACCCGAAAGGACCGGGAGGCCCAGACACAGATGTGGGATCGTGTCAATGCCAGGGTCCATTCGTTTATTTTCCTCAACTGCACACCGCAGGTAATCAATCATGTAAAGCATATGACGCTGGCCAGAGGTATAGGGCGAGAAAGGCCACTACTGGAGGCAGTGTCCCAAGCGGAAGACCGAGAAGGGTGAAGACTCCTCAGCAATCATGAAGACTCCGGCTTTTGTGCACCTGGAGGTGATGGACACCGATGCTTCATTTTCTTCAGGCAGGGAGGAGATTGGAGGACTCTCCGCAAACGGATACTCGGGAGTGGATTCTCGATAGTGGTGCTTCCAGGCACATGACTCCTTTCCGTTCCGGTTTACAGGATCTCTGCAGGTGTTCTGGTCATATTCTTACTGGGGATACGTCCACTATCCCAGTTCACAGTGAGGGCAGGATGGAGATAGTTCCCGCCGATGGCACAGGGGGGAAGCATTCCTCCCAAGTGTTGTATGTTCCGGCACTTGGTTTTCATCTGTTGTCAGTGCATCAGGTTTGCAAGATTGGCGTACGGGTGGAGTTTGATGAGCATTTTGTTGCTCTTCGGGACAAAGCAACAGGCCAAGTGGTTTGGGAAGGTGGAGTGGAGAATGGAGTCTACAGGCTTTCAGCACTCTCTCTCCCAGGTCCTCAGGATTGTGATGAGTGGCAGTCTAGTAATGGCTACTCAAGTGTGGATACGCTGCAGGTGCGGGCTTTCCGAGACCAGGTGGTGGATAGCTTACCAGTAGATAGCAGCAGTTGGCAGGAACTTTCCAGTACTGAGGTTGGTAGTTCTTGTGTTCGTGAGTCAGAGGAAGCTGAACAGATCACTTATGCTCTGATGTCTCGTCGTGTTCGGGACATAGAACTTCCAGTAGTTGAGGATGTTCTTTCCACGGGGACCTTTCGGAAAGCCAGGCAGGTAGCAGGTGCTTACTTGCAGAAGGAGGTGGTTTTCCCAGGCTTTGTGGTTCCGGATTCAGAGGGGGTGGTTGACAGGTTTCAGAAGGCCTTGCGTGGTCTTCAGAAGGTTTCCAGGACTTGCTTGTGCACCGTAACAGGTGTTGATCCTTGTGAGCAGTGTGATGTCTCTGTGATTCAGAAGCTGTATGGTTCATGGATCTGGTTGATGGACACCGGATTGGACGGGAGCTTCCTGATGAGGCAGTTGAGCTCTTGGTTACAGATGTCTCTTTGGGAGGCAGGATTGCGTTTCCTGTGGTTTCTGTGGCATGCGAAGGATCATGGACTCTTGTACACAGGAGGGGGATTGTTGGATGGAGTCCGACTCCGCGGATGGAGTGACTCAGTTTGGGGAGGAGATCCGGACACGAGGGGATCTACTTCAGGCCCAGGAGCAGTTTTACGGAGCAAGAGGAGGTTACATTGCAAGTTTGGGCTTCCATTGGAGGAACCCATGGTTATCCAGAGGCACTTTGTTCATCAACAGATCGTTGTTGATGACATCTTGCTAGAGTTCTGTTCGACGGAGGACAGTACGGTGGACCTCTTCACGAAGTCGCTCTCAGGATTTGCTCAGGCGGCGGCACCCCAGCTCCCAGTGGTTGGTCACACAGCCAGGAGCTGAGAGGGGGTGTTAGAAGTCATCTCCTGTCTAGATTTATACACCAGGGCCTTTGTTGTGGGTGTGCCCGCCCTTATGAGGTGTTTTCCCATTTTTCCCCACTCTCCGTATTTTCCCCTATTTTTTCCCATTTTTCTGAGGCTTGGGAGGGCTGCCAGGTGATGCCAGGAGCACCCTTTTGCTGGCCGACTGGATCTACATCAGTCGTGGGCTTCAGGGCTGCTGGCCGACTGGATTTGATCAGTCGTGGGCACCTGTTTTGCTGGCCGACTGCATTTATGCAGTCGTGGACCTTTTATCAGTCATGGGCCTTTTCTTATGCTGGCCGACTGCCCTCTAGGGGGGTATATATAGGACCCCAGCCCCCATACCTCATTTGTATCATTCCTCGGGATCTTCTTGTGTATATAGAGCAGAGTTACACGCCTACATCTGTCTCTCTCTTGTGTTGTTTTTCTGCCTGCGTTTTTGCTTTTGCTCTTGTGTTCCCAGATTTGGTCATCATCTCCACTGCATATTCTGACAGAAACACCCTATTCTCAGGTACTGAAAACCCCTTAAAAGATGCAAAGCATCTCTCCACCTCTCTCTGAAATAAATAAATGCCCCACTCTAATTCCGTACATCTCTAGCCCTTCGTCGACAACTCTCATGATAAAGGTATTAACATCAAGAAAAATCCTAAAATCAAAGTATAATAAATAAGTTATACAATTATTTATATTTATACATAGGTTTACAAATATTTATACGATGTCTGACTTGCCTAATAATTACATTTATACTTATCCACTATTCCTATGAACATCAATCATAATCCCTCCTACGTGACCCATAGTAAGTGAACCTGACCATAGAGATGGCTCTATAGAGACATTATATAGTATAGAATGTCATGTTTTATATTTTGTAATCAAGAAAGTTATATAAAAGAGAATAACTAACCTCTGCTATCGAGAAAAGCACGTCCAATGTCAAGATAACTTCATACATGTCTATCAAAACACGAATAACAAAAATAAGTACTTTTAACACGATCAAATACATATTAAAAAACAATCACAACAAAATTAATCAAAACACACAACTTAAATAAGAAATGTGACTTGTCACTCCGAAGCCTTCAAGATCTCCTTATAAACAATGTTGCTTGTTGTAGGCATGTAACTTTAAAGATCATTAACACATCAAGACTCTGCATTAACATTATCCTCAACTTCACCTTCACACAGCATGAGGAGACCACACTCGTGACAATGTAACGTACAATTTTGCATGAGTAAACACTGGAGTCAAACCCCATGACATTTAGGGTTTAGCCTTATGATTTATTATTGACATGTCAAATGCCAGCAGTCGCACAGGAAACTATCTACGTCTCATCATGAATGGTAGTTGGGTCTCTGTGCATATAAAGGTAATATGTGAAAGAAATTATCCTTCACCAACTTTAGTACTGGTGATGATTTAGAGTGAAAGGACCTACATATCATCCATGTAGCATTACAAAGCCCATGTCTTGGATTAAGTTATGAAGCACTATAATAGGAGCTTCTAACTTTAAAACCAAGCAGTGAGGTGGATACCTTCCCCGAAGGTCAATTGCATTCAAAAATTCCATAGAATACATGAATGAATTTTGATCATTTTCAAGAATTGAATATGCATTGAAATATTGCTTTGACTTACCACAGCAAGCATTGCATCCAAAGTTGTCTTGTTCACAATATCCAATTGACTGTTTATGGGAGCAAGGATAGCGTACTCAGTAAAGTATAAAGTATACGTCATAGTGATAGTAACCAATTCGGAGTATACCCAATGTACCAAGTCTTTAGGATTAATCTTTGCAAGACCATGTTACTTGGCAGTGCCACCATTAGATTGCCATCACTACAGTCCACTCCATTCCCAATATTCATGACCCACTAGTTAAACTCATTGTATCCATTAGTATTGCTTGGTTGAATGTGCATATTTCCAATCAACTTTAGAAATTTAATAAAGTTCCACAAGAAGGAATAACACAATGCTGCATAAACAATATCCTCACGTCTCCCCTTTAACGATTGGCAAAATTGGTCTAAAATATTCCCCCAATAATAAAACCTTTCCACCAACTGGTTGAGAATAATACATCTTGTAAGCTCTTATCCAATGCTTCAAAAGCATATTGATGAATCATTGGAGCCTCATCCCAAATAATGGGCTTAGAAACTCTCAAAACCTCTACAAGTTGTCCATGCACAAGGATTTTGCAAGTTGAAGAATTGTTTAGCTCGAGAGGTATCTTGAATCTAGAATATGCAATACGTCCATTTGCCAAGACTAGAGAAGTAATACCTGACGATGCAGTGGCCAGAGCAACATGCCCTTGTGCATGTAATCACAAAAGCAAGCAATTATACAAATGGGTGGTTGCAAGATGTAGTCACAAAGTTTTGTTTAGCACACAGCTTTAGGTTAGCCTAAAATAAGTAGTTTTTTTTAATAAAGAATGGCCAATCTCTCCTAGTTAGCCACATAATTTCACATTAAACTCTTCTAAAGAAGCATCATATACAAAGTTAGGCACCTGCTATAATCAGATCGAATATCCCCAAAAATTACAAAGCCCATTTTGTTTGGGTATAAAATTTGTATGTAAGCCCTAGGTTTGGGTAGGAGAGTATATTGAATTTAGAATATGCAATACGTCCATTGCAAAGAGTAGAGAAGCAATACCTGATGATGTAGTGGCCAGAGCAACATGCCCTTGTGCATGTAATCACACAAGCAAGCAATTATACAAATGGGTGGTTGCAAGATGTGGTCGCAAAGTTTTGTTTAGGTTTAGCCTAAAAATAGATAGTTTTTCATAAAGAATGGCCAATCTCTCCTAGTTAGCCCCACAAAATTTCACATCAAGGTCTTCTAATGAAGCATCACATGCAAAGCTAGGCACTTGAAACCATAATCTGATCGAATATCCCCAAAAATTACAAAGCCCCTTTTGTTTGGGTACAAAATTTATGTGTAATCTATGTCCCAAAATTTATGTGTAATCTATGTCCCAAGTAGAAGAGCAAATTTCTTAAAACTTTTTCATCATTACTCATATGATATTCCTACTTTGCATATCACAAATTCACATAACATAGAGATTAACTTGATTCATCATTACTCATATGATGTTCCTACTTTGCATATCACAAATTCACATAACATAGAGATTAACTTGATTTATTGAAAAAAAGATATTTGTTTATTTTTTATTTTTTATATTATTTAAAATGCAATACAATTGTTAAAAATGCACTATTTTGTCCACCCACCCACCATATCTACCATTTAAAATGCTCAAATTTGTATGGATCTAGTGATCATTGGATTATGAAAGATTACTTAAAATATAGATCCAAGGTAAAATTATAAATCTAATAGTTGAATTTTTATAGATGTAATTTGTAAAATTTATTATGACTATTAAAGGTCTAGTGTGATTTAATTTTGAAATATCAAATATTGAATCTTTTTATCTAAAACTCAAGGGATTACTATAGTTATTACATGCACCCTTCCACATCATCCCTCCACATGTCAACCCATGTGGACATGGGAGTAGCCACATCAACCATGGTGATGTCATGTGGCAGGGCACAAATGCCACATGACCCCTCCCCTTCTCTTTTTTTAAATATTAAAAATATTTTTAAATATTAAATTTTAATTAATTTAATATATAATTTTATTTTGAGGATAACATCATACATGAGAAATATACATAGAAAGAACAAATAAATATAAAATTTTAAAGAATATGTTATAGGAGAAATGTTTGAATTAAATTTGAAAAAACACCTTATGAAAGAAAATGTAGTTATATTATCAAAGAAAATATATTTTTTAAAATATATATATTTAGATATGATAAATATATAGATTTATAAATATTATTTTAATATATTTCTATTTATCTATATGTTTATCTTAATTATTTAATCAATCATGTACTTTAGATCAAAAATCCAATGAAATGTGAAGTGGATAAGGTAATTTTCTTATAGAAGCATACATCTCTAGTACTATCCCATTATTGAGACCTCATAATTTTTTCTCTTAGATTTCTTTAAAATGAGTTCTCAAAGTCATAAGAGTTGAAAACGTGATAGGACTAGACTTCCCCTTGTCTCCCAAGTTCAAGAGGAGGAGAGGAAAATGATAGCTCGTGAGAGAAGTAGAGAGTGGAAAACATGCCAATGAGCAATACATACCTTTTTTAGTAGAAAAAATCACCTTTTTTTATAAAAACATGCCTTATGGAAGAAAATGCAGTTATACTAACAAAGAGAAGATATAATTTTTTTAATTATAAAATTTTTATTTTAAATTCGGTTTGGGTCACAAGAAAGCAAGCACCATACTCAATAAACACTCCTCTTGTGACTCTCTTACACAAAGCTAAAACTGGTGAGGCATGTCAATTCTCCTCCTAAAATCTTTAAGCTAAAACTGGTGAGGCATGTCAATTCTCCTCCTAAAATCTTTCTATCAAGGCTCTAATAGGTTCGTCTAGTAGGTAATCATGCCTAGCTACATGACCACTACTCGTCCATAAAGCACTAGCCTTGTTGGCATCTAAAATTTGTTGTTTACTAGAGCCAACTCTAAGTGCATGTGGTGCTATAAAAAGGATGTGAGAGATATGGCACTCACCTTACCCTTTTTTTGTTAGCTACTTATGGCTGCCACAATAGCTTATCAAGAAGCCAAAGCATCCACACAGTTCCTCTTCTTGATAACTGCATAAGAACAATGAACACTTTGTAACACCGCCATGCTAGCTCTCCTCTCTCTTCGGCCTCCAATGTTAGAAAGTGCCTTGCACTCTACCATGTTGGGATCATCGATCACAACATTAAGCATGTATGACTATGTGATAAAGGCATGAGGCCTTTATAATAGTGTTGGAAAATTGCATGGACATGACGATGCGTTCTCGATTTTGATAGTTCTTCCCTATCCACACTATGGGTGCCTAGAGGATGGAGGGTGGGAGAAGGGGGGGGGGATTCTTGTGGAGGATGAAGGAGTGGTTCACGTGCATTATCTAAACTGAGAGATAGTGGTGGAGAAGAGGACAAAGGAAGAGGAGGAACAAGGCTTGGATAATCTCGCCAACAGTACGTGTTGCTTGTTGATGTGCTCTCTCCACTCTCTCTTTCCCTCACGAGCTATATTTTTTCTCTTCTCCTCTTGAGCTTGGTGGATGGGGGGAAGTCTAGTCCTATCATGTTTTTTGACTTCTATGACTTTGAGAACTCATTCTAAAGAAAACTAAGAGAGAAAAAAATGTGAGGGCTCAATGATGGGATAGTGCTAGAGATGTGTACTTATATAAGAAAATTAGCTTATCCACTTCACATTTCATTGGATTTTTGATCTAAATAGTGCATGATTGATTGAATAATTAAGATAAACATAGAAATAAATAGAAATATGTTAAAATAAATATTTATGAATTTATATATTTATCATATCTAAATATATGTAACATCATTTCCAAACCTTAAAATTGGGCAAAGGTCATTTGAGGTGTGTAAGCCTTGGTTCGAGGTACTCACAACAACATGACACACGTTTTGTTGAGTTCCAAATGTTTATGATGTGCTACCTTCTCTTAGTGGGCATAAAGAGTTACCTCGCAGTCCTCGTGATTTTATCCACTCTCTTTTATGTGTGCACACATGGAGGATGCCCATTACCATATGATGCCTTTTGTGGAGAGCATCAATATTTTATTTCATCCACTCTCTTTTGTGTGCACACACAGAGGATGCCTATTACCATATGCTACCTTGTGTGGAGAGCATCATGTGGTTTATATCTCATGAGTTGGAGTAGGCCAAAGTGCATCCTCGACCAGGATATGATGGATGATCATGGGTTTTCTTTTGATGTCCACAGCATGATTATGGCATGTCACTTCTACCAATAGATCAGACATCGTTGGAGAGTGTTTAGTTTCAACTGTGGAAGTGGGAGTTAAAGGCATTCCAGTACTCTCATCTAGTGCTTACGAGATCGAGCTCTCTCTTGATTGAGTAAAGAGTAAAAAACGTGGATCTTGCCCGTATTTTTTGGCTTCAAGTGGCTGACAATGAGAGCATTTTAGAGCATTCGAGAGTAAGATAGGGTGATGATGCCTAGATCTCTATCATGAAAGGGAGGCAACATTCCGTCATACATTAGGCAAAATTTGGACTCAAAAAGGGCCGTCAAAGCATGTCATATTAGCGTTATCTTAAAAAATGGGCTGATGGTTAAATTTTTGCAAATCAAATCAAAATTTATCAGAGATTGCAGATTGAGAATCTACTGTCTGAGATCTTTCCAATGATATATAGCATGATGAGCAATTTTACATATTCAAGAAGTTCCCAAATTGGTGATAACGTGGCATGTTATAAGAATCTATTGTTTGAGATCTTTCCAATGATATATAGCATGATGGGAAATTTTACATATTCAAGAAGTTTCCAAATTGGTGATGATGTGGCATGTAACATGCCATGATATATAGCATGATGTGCGATTTTGCATATTCAAGAAGTTACTTGCCACATCATCACCAATTTGGAAACTTCTTAAATATACGAAATCATGCTATATATCATGTTACATGCCACATCATCACCAATTTGGGAACTTCTTGAATATGCAAAATTACCCATCAGCTATATATCATTGGAAAGATCTCGAACAATAGATTCTCGTAACATGCCAACTTCTTGAATATGTGAAATTGCCCATCATGATATATATCATTGAAAAGATCTCAAACATTAGCTTCTCAATCTATAATCTCGAACAAATTTTGGTTTGATTTGTAAAAATTTAACCATCAGCCCATTTTTTTAGAAAAGGCTGACACAGTATTGCTTAGAGGGCTCTTTTTGAGTCCAAATTTTGCCTAATGGTACTTTTGTTCATTTCATGTTTGTACTTTCAGAGGCATTTCATATTTGATTATGTTGATATTTTCTTCTACCTTGATTTTATCTTTGTACTTTTTAGTGTAAAATTGATCTTAATGATTATTTACATTTTATTTATTATGGCTCCAACTAAGTGTCTCTTTTATATTCTTACACCAGCTTTGCTTTAAAAATAAAGTTGTTATTTATTTTCCCTAAGACGGCCCCTCCCACATACTTGCAAAGTTTGGTCACATCATGCCATCAGACCAATCAAACATTGTTACTGATGAAACATTGCAAGCATGTGAGGGGTGTTGAAATTTGAGCATAATGATGAGCTATGGTGGATCAAACACTAGAATCAACATGATTAACAAAGTAATTAAGAAATAATTAAGACGTAATTAGTGAATAATTAACAAATAGATTAATGTAGGCATGGATACTCAAAAACCAGCAAATTCTCATTAGGGCTATGCCTCAATTTATAGTGTTTACATCAAGCATCAAATCCCCTTGATTTCTCCATGATTCACTCCCTGAATATCTCCACCTCTTGCCTGATTCTCTCCACCTCTTCTCTTTTCCCTGATTATCTCCCAGAATATCTCCACACTCCTAAATTCCCTCATGCTACCCATTATTCTCTCCCAGTAGATTCTTCTCACCTTTTCACAGGTTCTTTCACAATTACATCTTCTCTTTTACAGCCTCTATCCAAGAGCTTGTTCCCACACACACCCTATTCACTTGTATATTTCAACACCTCCCCTCAAGTGAATACTCCTAGTACACCTAGACCCTATACCAAGTTTGCCTCCCCTTACTTGGCAGTCCGCGACCAGTGTCTACTCCTCCCCTCAAGTTATCTCAGCACACCTGGACCCTGTATCAAGTTTCTTTCTTACTTGACAGTCCGCGACCAGTGCCTCAAGTCCCTAAACTCCATAGTCCTTGACACTCTCTCTCTCTATGTGTCCAAGGCTACTATAAGTGCCCGCGACCTTGACTAAAGTGCTCACACATACATCTACCACGTGGCCTACATCATCGGTGGCTCAGAGGTGGTTTTACTTTATTGGGGCAGGTTACATTGGGTTGTGGGGTCTCTCTCTCTCTCTCTCTCTCAGAGATTTTCACATGGCTCCTCACTCTTTGGAGCCTCACATCTTCTCTTGTCTTCAGTCTTCTTGTCGTGGCAGCATCTCTCCACGTGTCCGTCTCTTCTTCCAGTCTTCTCGGGGCAGCTTCTCTTCTTGTGGCAGCTTCTCTTCTCGTGTCCATGTCTTCCTTCAGGTCTTCTTCTCGGTGTGGATCCTCTTCTTGGGAAGAGATATTCTTCTTCTTTCATGGCTGGAGCCATGAGCTCGTCCGTCAGGTCATTTTGCTCCATGTGAGCAACATGTTTCAATGTTTTGCTGACAGTTCCTTTGGGCTTTTTATGTTTATTTTGTATCATTATGCAATGCAAACCCAAATTTATGCGGGAGGTCTTACCTCTTGCCTTAATCTGGACAAGGGCAGTGTCTGTTCCCATTTTTACACTGATAAAATGTGCCCAATACATAATGCGTATAGCATTCATTCTCATGCACATTCCAAATGCAATTCTGGCTGTGAATAATCTTGAATTTGAGTGAGATTTACAGGCATTAACCAAGGGTTAAATGCAAAATGATGATTTTCACAAATTTTATCAGCACAATTTTCCAGAAATTACACTAAATTAAGGGTAACCAATTTGTACGGGATGGTTGGAGTATCAAACCAACTCCGATTTGAAATCTGAAGTTATAGGGATCTGTATCAGATACCTAATGGTTAATTTGAACCCTCAATTGCACCAAAGTACAGTGATTAGCACTGATTAATCACTGATTAGCAAATTAATGCTCTGGTTTGTGTGCAAAAAACAGAGTATGCGGGGAGCCCAGATCTGGTGCCTTCCACTTCAAATGAGCTCAAATGCTTTCAAAGGCATCAATAGCAATGAGTCTAGTAGAGGATTAAGCCAAGAAACACAAGATTTGACCAAATAATGAAAGCTTAATCTCTGTTTTACCAAAGTCACCTGCAGATTTGATGAAGAGCTTTGATCTCAATGTAGACTTGATGAAACTGAATTCTGTCTTCACCAGCTTGTAGAGCATGCTTGAAAACCCCCGGGGCTAAGGGGAATTAGAGCAATTTGATTTGATGAAGTGGGAATTAGTGATTTGCTGCAAAAAAACGTAGCCTGCTAAAACAGCGATTTCTCCCAGCTCCGTTGACGGTTTGCACTTCTTTTTTGATGAGCTTGAAGAGCACTGAGATGGCTATCATGTCCTAGAAGGGTTTGGCCTAATTTTATGTGTGCAAGGAGAGGGAGCTCCTCCACTGGCTGGGGGTGAAGGGGAGAAGTGAAAACTCACTAAAATTTTAATTTTTTACTAATTATCTACTAATCCTAATTAATTAACTAATGGGCTCATAAACCTAATTGATTCTAGGCATGGCTCTGATACCATGTTGAAATTTGAGCATAATGATGAGCTATGGTGGATCAAACACTAGAATCAACATGATTAACAAAGTAATTAAGAAATAATTAAGACGTAATTAGTGAATAATTAACAAATAGATTAATGTAGGCATGGATACTCAAAAACCAGCAAATTCTCATTAGGGCTATGCCTCAATTTATAGTGTTTACATCAAGCATCAAATCCCCTTGATTTCTCCATGATTCACTCCCTGAATATCTCCACCTCTTGCCTGATTCTCTCCACCTCTTCTCTTTTCCCTGATTATCTCCCAGAATATCTCCACACTCCTAAATTCCCTCATGCTACCCATTATTCTCTCCCAGTAGATTCTTCTCACCTTTTCACAGGTTCTTTCACAATTACATCTTCTCTTTTACAGCCTCTATCCAAGAGCTTGTTCCCACACACACCCTATTCACTTGTATATTTCAACAAGGGGGGACCCCCACATGCTTGCAAAGTTTTATCACCATCATCCCCCCCCCACATGCTTGCAAAGTTTCATCACCATCGAATGATGTTCAATTAGTCAAGTAGTGCCTAATGCGCATTTTTCAAGTCTCTCAGTACTCAAGAGGGCTTAAAAAATCTTGCTCTTCCCCATGCCATCTGGTCCTGATGGTGATAAGACTTTGAAAGCATGTGGAAGGGGCCCCATCTACATGCTTGCAAAGTTTCATCACCATCGGACAATGCTCAATTGGTTTGGTAGCACCCAATGCACATTTTTTCAAGTCTCTTAGTGCTCGAGAAGCCTTGAAAAATCGAGCTCTTCCCTATGCCATCATACCCAAATAATGATGGGTGGTGATGAAACTTATAAGCATGTGGAGGGACCCCTCCCACATGCTTGCAAAGTTTTATCACCATCAAATGATGTTGGTTGGTCTGGTAGTGCCCACTATACATTTTTCAAGTCTCTTAGTGCTTTGAGAGGCCTTCGCTCTTCCCCATGCCATCCTAAACATCATTTGATGGTGATGAAACTTTGCAAGCATGTGGGAGGGAGTACCCCACCCACATTCTTGCAAAGTTTCATCACCATCGAATGATGTTTGATTGGTCTGGTAGCACCCATAGTGCGCATTTTTCAAGTCTCTCAATGCTAAAGAGACCTTGAAAAACCCCGCTCTTCTCTATGCCATCATACACCCAAACATCATCTGATGGTGTGATGTTGCAAGCAAGTGGGGGAAGACCCCATCCACACACTTATAAAGTTTCATTATCATCAGAACGTGGTTCAATTGGTCTAATAGTGCCCAGTGCACATTTTTCAAGTCTCTCGGTGCTCGAGAGGCCTTTAAAATTCCAACTCTTCCCCATGCACTATCATAGTCAAACATCATCCGATGGTGATGAAACTTTGCAAGCATGTGTGTGGGGGAACCCGCTGTCAAGGCTACTATAAAGTGATACGAGCATGGACTCTAGATCAGCACAATGTGCATTGTGGTGGTAGAGTCCCTACCTAACCTCCTAATAGTAGCTATCGACTCCCTCTCAATCGACTAAAAAATCCATCTCCACCACTGCCACTAGACTCCTGCATATCTCCTCCACTAGCACTAGGCTCCTATGAATCCATGTGGATAATCTAGTGAGGGTGATGGGCAAAAAGAAAACAAGCAAGCAATGGGGGCAAAAAAGAAAAATAAGTACTGCACATGTAACACACAACAAAGGACAATCAATTAAACAATCTATAAGGCAACCTATTTTTATTACATCATAAAAGAAAGGAAATTACATATAGTAATACTTAATTTAATTAATAGTCAATGGTATTTATCATTAAAAAGAGTAGTGTATGGGCCTTGCAAGAAACATTAGTCATGTCCTAAGGTTCTAAGGTCCTAAGGTCAAGGTCTTGGAAAATATATTATAAATTGCAAACGGTGATATCCTAAGGTATGAAGTTTTCACTATTAATTGAAAAATGTTTATAATAAGGTCTGGCTAATGGTGATATCCTAATTGAAAAATGGTTGATACTAAGGTCTAGCGAACCTAAATTATTAATATTTTAAAAATTTAAATTTTTGGATAAAATTTTAGAAGTTTTCAATTAAAGAACTAATTATAATTTAAAATAAGATTAGGGATTAAGATGCCTACCTCCTTTAGCTCGAGTCGGGAATGCGCTCATTGATAAGATAGTGAAAATGAGAGAGTTTGGGGGTTTTTATAGCTAGATCGAGGTCTCCCAACACGGTGGACATGGCTAAAATTATCCAATGACCTTGATCAAGGTATAGTATTGAGTCTTTGCCATCCATAAGGAGACTGCTAAGATGCAACAAAACCTCGATCGAGGTCGTGGAGGCAATCTTGACCGTTTGGAACACACAAAAGATGGCCAAGATCTCAAATGTCTTTCATCAATGGTCTAGATTCCATGCGCATTTGGATTGTCTATTAGGATGGTGAGATGCATCATGGACCTTGATCGAGGTCCGAGATGCAATCTAAGCCATCCAATGTGATGGCCACGATGCATCATAGACCTCGATGGAGGTCTTGAATGTAATCAAGGCCATCGCCATGTCGACTAGCTATTGACAATCTAGATGCATTATCAACATCGATCAAGGTCTTTGATGCATCCTAGCCATCTAGATTTTAAATATTTACTTTTGCTTAGTAATGTTTTGCATGGCATGTGACCTGGCATATAACCTCAACTAAGGTATCTACATGGCATATGATGTCAACTGAGGTATCTACATGGCATATGATGTCAACTGCCAATGTGTAAAGATACCTCAGTTGAGGTATTTATGAGTTGTATGATGTGTTGTGTCAACGTGTCCTATGACCTCGTTGGAGGTTTGGATAAGCATTGACATGGCATGGACATATACTTAGATTGAGGTATGTGTTCGATGGACATGTGTCTCTTTCGAGGTTCGGGAACCTTGATTGAGGTAGGGTGTGCCCACTTGAAAATTTTGCCCAAGGGGTGTCTCACTTTTTGAAAAACAGCCCAAAATTCCTCACCCTCATCTTTGCAAACAACTACCCAAATATGTCTTCCCTGATCCCCTAGACCATTCATTAAAAAAATGTCTTCCCTGATCCCCTAGACCATTCATTAAAAAAATGTCACCTACATGTGTGGAAATTGCATACATTATAGCTTTGAAAGTAATGCACTGGCTACCTGTTCATGTTGACTCCATAGCACTTGATAGGTTGGATTGTTCAACAATATCAAAAGCACTTGACATGACTCCATAGCACTTAACAAGTTGGATTATTCAACAATATCGAAAGCTTTCTCTTCCAAAAGCACTTAACAGGTTGGATTATTCAACAATATCAAAAGCTTTCTCTTCCAAAAGCGATCTGTTTCCACCCGACTTCCAAAGTAATATGTTTCCACCAAATTCTTCCAAAAGCAACCTATTTCCACCCAAAGATAAAGGAGAGGTGCCTAGACTTTATGTGGGCAAAGGAGAAGGAGAATTAATGAAATTTTGAATCCCTTTTCCCAAGTCCCTAGGCCACACCTTGAGGCCAGCAACGTGACGCTTCCATCTAGAGTCCCCCTGTGTAACAATCAAGAAACGATTCTTTTTCTTCCTCTTCTCAAACTTCAATAGTTAATAACCAATACGTATCGTCTCATGCATTTCCTATGACCTGGAGGTCCTTTAACCACTCCACATTCCTAACCAAATCTTCTATCGTTGTGCCATAGATTGGCCAGATGACAGGGATTGTAAAATTTCAAAATCTTAGCTTTGTAAACATGGTGCCAGTTGCTTGAGCGACACACATTAGAAACTATTGCAAAATGACCAACTACTAGCTACTATCCAGGATAAATATTTACCATGGAATGCAATAAGTACATTTCATTATGTGGCATTAGTTTGAATCGACAACAAACAAGCACTTGGTGGCTTACCACCTTCATTTTATTTTATTAACTGAATTTGCTTGTCTTCTATCTCTATCTATTATCTCTTATTAGCTTAATTTGTTTATCTTCTATCTCTATATATAATCTCTTATTCGGGAGCTACCACATGGTGGTTCCCCAAGGAGAATGTGTGTGTGTGGGAGAGAGAGAGAGAGAGAGATTAAAATACATGCACACACACACACACACACACACACACACACACACACACACACATAATACACACATTAATAGATTTTTCTAATTATACTCTTTATATAAGAGCATATATATATAAGAGAGTGTGTCTAGAATATATGTATGTGTGTATATGTAGTGTGTGTAGAAAGAATTGTGTAGAAAGAATATACTTCCATTACTAAGAGTGTGTGTGTGTGTAGAAAGAATATATTTGTGTGTGTGTGTGTGTGTGTGTGTGTGTGTGTGTGTGTGTAAAAATTCCATTTATTTGTATTTCCATTCCCACATGAATATACTGAAATGCTTATGATTTGGTCTCAAATGAAGCCCCGTCTCGATGGCATACATGGTGCATGGATGGCAGCTCTTGCTGTGTCAATGTTGCACTCACAAGATATTACCTTCTAAGATGATTATCTTTGTTGATGGATAATCAGCTTATCCTTTTACATAGACCCACTAGAACTTTTGAGTCTACTACTTAGCTTGTAACTTAGGATATAAAAATATGCTAGATTAAACATAATTCTTTCACTCGAGCATAGTTGGGTCTTAATCTATTTTATGTATGTATGTTTGATATAGTTTGTGACTCCCTATTTGGATTATTTTTGCAGTCCGTAATTTCTTATAGATTATATAGAGTTAAATGTTTCATTACTACTTCTTAATGATGTACAATATGGAAGTGTTTTTGAGGTGTTCCATGGATGTTGAGGATAGAAAGCCATCATGTCGAGTGTTCAAAACCTCAAGAGTAGATAATGAGAAGGCTCAATAAACACTGCATGCTTTTAAGTGATGTAAAAGGAAACTAAAAACCTCTACTAAGTGGGTGAAGAGTAGATAATGAGAAGGCTCAATAAACATTGCATGCTTTTAAGTGATGCAGAAGGAAATTAAAAACCTTTACTAAGTGGGTGTGATGGTAAGAAGACTCAAAATGGGAAGAAGATAGTAAACTTTACATCAGAAGACTCAGAATGGGAAGAAGACAGTAAACTTTACATCAGAAGACTCAAAATGGGAAGAAGGCAGTAAACTTAACATCAGAAGGAGTATTGCTCCATAGAGGGTTCACACTTGGGTTTTTGAGTGCAAAAAATTAAAGTCACTTCCACCAATCAAAAAACTAGAATGCATATCATCTCATGAACTATGACCTAGAGGTCCTTTAACCACTCCATAGTCTTGGCCAAAGACTTCTATCGTTGTGCCATAGATGAGCCAAATGGCCATGTTTGTAAAATTTTAAAAGCTCAGCTTTGCAAATAGGGTGCCAATTGCCTAAGCAACACACATTAGAAACTATTGTGAAATGGCCAATGATGAGCTACTAGCTAGGAGAAATAATTTATCAAGCAATGTAATATACACATCTCATTTGGCATTAATTTGAACCGACAGAGCAAACATCTCATTTGGCATTAATTTGAACCGACAGAGCAAACAAACACTTGGTGGCTTACCACCTTCATTTTATTTTGCTATCTTAATTTTTTTATCTTCTATCTCTATCTATAATATCTTATTGGGGAGCTACCATATGGCAGCTCCCAACTTGCCCTGCACAACAGCTCCCAAGGCCTCCAAGGAGCAAGCATGTGTGTGTTGTAGCATTATATGGTAGTGATGTGTGTGAACACACTTAGGACTGCCGAGGCACTTTTTCCCTCACTAGGAGGTTTTTTCCCCCGTGCATATGGACACCCTCTTATCTACTCATTTTGGGGTGTGTACTTATCTTTTGTATGTGGCACACATTTGTTCATTCTAATCTAGTGAGTTTGTGTGCTCTCAAGCTTCTCTATCTTGTGTGTGTGCATTGTTGCAACCCTAACCCTAATTTCAACAATTGGTATCAGAGCCTAGGTTGTGATGTTGGAAGCTAAGACCTCAACCAAAAGTGTGGCTTAAGGGGGGGTGTTGAAGATGCAATCCACACTTCTAGAGAGAACCAGTTCACATGGTGAGATTGGGTTTGAATCTTGGCAAGTTAAGGTTTCTACAAATTGGATTACCGGAGGTCACCTAACACCTTAAGGTTTTGGGGTCTGGATGGCTAGACCAATTTGTGGAACACCTCAGTTAAGCGTGCTTACGTAGGAACACAACTGGGATGGGTGACCTCCTGAGAAGTGGGAGGATCCATGTTTCCAACATGGTATCAGAGCTAGCTTCCTTGACACTTGATCTAGTAGTCTGCCTCCCTCCTCATCTCACGACCCTGTTTTTTCTGTCTTCTGATTGAGATATCCTCTTAGGTATACAAAATTTTCGGGGTCCATAATGCGATTCGGGCGTGTTTTGGGCACCACAAGGTTTCTGCAGACGTTCTAGAGAGGCATCATTTTGGATTGGTTCTACTTGATTTTGGGTGTTTGGCTGTGTAGCGGCAAAGATTTGGTATGCAGCAACATCTACAATGTCTTCAACAACATCGACCATCATACTTTTACCAGTAACACTCTATTCTCTACTCTGTGTTATTTTTCATACACTTTGTAGGTGGCAGCTATCCAGGGTTACATTCAGTGAATATTGAGTACTTGCAATGTGTTGATGAAAGATTTTGCATTTGGTAGAAAGCCATGGGTTGTAGTAGTGATGTATTCAACATGTTGTGTGTGCTAAGGACAAACTTGATGGGACTAACTACCCATTGTGGTCCTATATGATGAGGCATGTACTGGTTGCTAAAGGCCTTTGGAATGTGGTCAATGGTAGTGAAACTTATCCTGTTTAACAACTACCAGTGCAACTAGGTGTTGTAGGTACATCTGAAGTAGAATCTGATATAGATGTGGCTCCTCCACATGCACCACCAGTACCTCCCACTACTACTCAAACGAGATGGGATGGAAGAGATGCACATGCACATGCACATGCATTGCTTGCACTTTCTATGAAGCAAAGCATTATTCCTCATATTCGGTCATGTAAGACTTCAAAATCAGGCATGGGATGCACTTGCTGCACTATACCAGGTGTGCAATGAAGCACGTGTTGCATATTTACGCAAACAGTTGGAGTCTAAGCACATGAATGAGAGAGACTCAATGGACAGCTTCTTGACCAAGATCAAAGATTTTAAGGAGCAGCTTGCTAGTGTGGATGAGATATATCCTGATAGTACATTGGTGCCCACAGTTCTCAATGCATTTCTAGATTCTTATCAGAGTTTTGCCTCTACCCTTAGACTCATAAGATGAAGGGAAATCCAAATGCCCTTACATTTGATGAGCTGGTTTTAGTACTCTCGCAGTCTAGGCAAAACAGATCTAATATGCGAGTTGGTGACCAAGCTTTTGTTGGCCAATCAGAAAGGCAAAGGTAAAGCTTCTTCGCATGGTGGCTATAAGCCAAAATCAGAATCATCAAGTAAGGATGCAGAGAAAGAAGGTGAAAGAAGGTGATAAGCCTAAAAAGAAGGGCAAGTGTCACTATTGCAGGAAACCAGGGCACTACATACATGAGTGCAAGAAAAGGCTAGAGAAGGAGAAAAAGAAAGAATCGGGCATGGCTGTGTGTGCATCTGCTCCAAGTGCAGGAACCCTCACATGTGAAAATGGTTCCTCATATCCTGTTAAAGGAGTTGGTAGAGTTATGCTCACTACTGCAAATGGGGGCGCATTTACTCTTTCTAAAGTTTTATATGTGCCAAGCATTAAGAAGAACTTGCTGTCAGTTTCAGCCTTAGCCTTGTCAGGCTTGACGATGAAATTTGTGGATGACAGATGTACAGTTCAAGATAGAAATGATGGTTATTCTATCATTGCCTCAGGTACCTTGTTTCATGGCCTATACAAGATGGATGTATTTGAGAAGTTGCAGCATGATGCTTGCTCAATCCACAACTCGTGCTATGAGTGATGCATAATTATGGCATGCACAATTTGGCCATCTGAATTATGGCAGATTGTCTAGTAGGGGTCTGAGAGTTGCCAACTCTTGAGACCCCTACTAGACATGTATGTGAGGGGTGTATTCTTGGTAAAATGCGTCGGGCATCATTTCCAAAGGATGGATCTATGAGAGCTGTTAAGAAATTACAGCTTATATATAGTGCTGTATGTGGTCCTATGAGGACACCATCTATTGGGGGATATCTCTACTTTGTCACTTTTATTGATTATTACTCCAGATATAGTTGAGTGTATCCATTAAACCATAAGTCATAGGTTTTTATGTGCTTTAGGCACTTCGCATCCATGGCTGAAAATAATGCATGTGAATGTAAAGTTGGCACCCTTCGTTCAGATCGAGGGGGAAGTATATGTCCAGGGAATTTTATGCATATATGGCTAGAAAAGGCATAAGGCATCAATGTACAGTGCCATACACACACCTCAGCAAAATGATGTGGCTGAGAGGAAGAACAGGTCTCTCATGGAGATGGCACGATGTATGGTGAAAGCCCAAGATTTACCTCATGGTTTTTGGTTAGAGGTAACTATGTGCGCAAACTATGTGTTGAACAAATGCCCTACCAACGCCTTGCAGTGTCTAAAACTCCTTATGAAGCTTGGCATGGTAGGAAGCCTTCTATAGCTCATTTGCGTGTTTTTGGTTGTCTTGCTTATGCTCTTGTGCCTGAGTAACAACGTAGTAAGCTTGATGATAAGGCAATTAAATGCATATTTGTGGGATACAGTTCAAAAAGCAAGGGATATAGAATCTACCATCCAGCCTCAAAGCGGATTTTGGTAAGTAGAGATGTTGTTTTTGTCGAAAACTCAGTTCAGCCCATGCTTTCATGCAAAAAAAAAAGCAGAATCTATGCTCACAGAACATGTTTGATTCTCTCCTACCTTTGTTTAATGGAGGGTAGCCATATGTAGAGCAATTGAATGCTCAACCAAGTGCTGAAACTCAGCCTTTTGTAGGTGCAAAATCAGCCTGCAAATCAGTCTTTTGATGAGGCAATTATTGAGGATGTAGTGGATGAGCCATAGAAGAATTTAGGCGTATGCCAAAATGGCTTGTGCAAACATTGAATGAGGGATAGCAAGTTGGCAGCTCCTTTACCTAGCAGAACTCGTGTAGGTTCTCATCATGCAGATTATTCTCATGTGGATCATGTTCTCATTTCTACTTGATGTAATGAGGAGGAACCTATTCCTTTGAGAAAGCACAGGATGATGATCATTGGATGCATGCTATGCAGGATGAGTATAACTCTATACTCAAGAATGACACCTAGTATTTGACAGATCTACCTCATGGCAATAAGGCCATTGGTACTAAGTGGGTTTACAAGTTAAAACGTAAAGAAAATAGTAGCATTGATCGCTACAAGGCCAGACTTGTTGCAAAGGGGTATGCCCAGCAAAAGGGCATTGATAATGATGAGACCTTTGTACCCACATCTCATATGACTACCATTAGGTGTCTCATTGCTTTGGCAGCATATCATGGGTGGAATGTACATCAGTTGGACATTAAGACTACATTCTTGAATGGTGATTTACATGAGGAGGTGTGTGTATCGTACCCTCCTGGTTTTGTTGTGAAAGGAGAAGAGTCTAAAGTATGCAGGTTGAAAAAGGCTCTTTATGGCCTTAAGCAGGCTCCTAGAGCATGGTATAAGAAGATTCATACATACTTGGTTGCAAATGATTTTTGCAACAGTCCAACAGAGAGTACCCTCTATGTGAAGAGGAGTAAGGACACATTTTTGGTCATCATTCTATACGTTGATGACATGCTGCTCACGGGACCCAATATAGATCAGATTTCAACCTTTAAGACCGATTTGCAGTCATCGTTTGAGATGTCAGATTTGGGGCCGTTGCATTACTATTTGGGGATTCAGTTTATGCAGCACAATGATGGCATTGTTATGCTGCAGTCTAAATATATACATAAGCTATTGAAGAGGTTTAATCTTGAAGACTGTAAACCTATGGCTACACCTATGGAGATAGGAACTCGACTTAGTCTTCAAGATGTAGGAGACTCTTTTGATGCTAGTTTGTATTAGCGGGCTGTTGGATCCCTTCTTTATGTATGCAACACGAGGCCAGATATACAGTATGTGGTCTCACAATTGAGCAGATTTATGCATAGCCCAGGTACAAAGCATTGGTAGCTATTAAGCGGGTTTTTTGCTATTTACAGGACACTCAGTATTTTGGATTGTTTTATCCAGAAGGGGGTGAGTCACAACTGCATGTTTTTAGTGATTCAGATTGGGCTGGATATTATGACCCACTAGTGAGTTCTGGTTTTGCCTTGGTGATTCATGTATATCATGGCTCAGTAAGAAGCAGCCTATAGTGGCCACTTCTAGCTGTGAAGCTTAGTACAGGTGAACTTTTATAGCTACAGTTGAGTGTAGCTATAGTGGCCACTTCTAGCTGTGAAGCTTAGTACAGGTGAACTTTTATAGCTACAGTTGAGTGTAGTGAGAAGTGTCCACTAGTGAGTTCTGCTTTTGCCTTGGTGATTCATGTATATCATGGCTCAGTAAGAAGCAGCCTATAGTGGCCACTTCTAGCTGTGAAGCTTAGTACAGGTGAACTTTTATAGCTACAGTTGAGTGTGTATGGCTAAGACGTCTTAGGGCTGATTTGGGTGTTGGACAATCGTCTAGCACTACGATTTTCATTGACAGCCAAAGAACATTAGTAGTTGCAAGGAACCCAGTGTTTCATGCTTGCACTAAGCACATTGAGGTGCATTACCACTATGTCAGGGAAAGACTCTCTATAGTAGAGATCAGCTTGGTCTATGTGCCTACACATGACATGGCAGATTTATTCACGAAGGCTCTTCCTTGTCGTGAAAAGTTTGAAGCTTTTCGTAAAGCTTTGGGCTTACTGCCTTTTCAAGATTGATCGGCCATACCCTGTACATGTTCACATCATCACTCTAGGGGGGATTTGTAGCATTATATGGTAGTGATGTGTGTGAGCACACATCACTACCATATGCACTTTTTCCCTCACTAGGAGGTTTTTTTCCCATGCATATGTACACCCTCTTATCTACTCATTTTGGGGTGTGTACTTATCTTTTGTATCTAGCACACATTTGTTCATTCTAATCTAGTGAGTTTGTGTGCTCTCAAGCTTCTCTATCTTGTGTGTGTGCATTGTTGCAACCCTAACCCTAATTCCAACATGTGTGTATTTTTTTTTATCTACATTTAATAACATATCTACAACCAAACAAAAAGTTCGAGAACCCAATCAGCATTGAAAATCAAGTGTTTAAAATGATTACACAACAATAATATTGTTTAGAATAATCATGTTTGTTATAAATGAAAGGAGATTGTGTCTCAGCTAGTGAAAAGCTTAATAATGCAAGACATTTGAGAGGGTAGATCCTGTTACCTACATCCATCCAGATAGACAAACAACTTGTTAGCCTGTGTGTAAATTACAAGTGTCTTAAGACGTACCACATGTTATAGATGTCACTTAAAGAGCCTCAGATTTAAGCTATGGTAGGGTCACTTAAAGAGCCTCAGATTTAAGCTATGGTAGGGTCACTTAAAGAGCCTCAGATTTAAGCTATGGTAGGGTCACTTAAAGATCCTCAGATTTAAGCTATGGTAGGGTCAGTTAACCCATTTCTAGTTTTTGGTTAAACCTTAGGATACAATCTCTATGTGTATCATTCTATGTTTAAATTGGTAACCAGTTTTTCATAACAAATAAATGCCTCGGGTAAAGTGGTCAAGTATCTTTTTAACACCCTTTCAAAAGAATGTAAACCCAATTAGTGGCAGGTCCTCACTAATAAACCATGTATGTATATGCAATGTTAAATAAGAACATGCTAACCACTATTCTGTTGCTAGTTACCAAGGGGGTGTTCATCATATTAGTCATAACCAGCCCAAAAAAAACTATGAAGATCAAGTTACTTATACTATACACCATGTAAGAGGCATAGTTAGATTGATGCCCTAAGTAGTAGCTTATACTATATCCCATGAAAGAGGTCAACAGAGTAGACCTAAGTACTAAACCAATTACTCTAGCAGTCAAATGTACTTGTGAATGGCATCTCATGGTATTCTGGTTAGAGAACATGTTGCCTTGTACCCTGATCCACAAGTGTGTAAAAATATCTCAATAGTGGGTTCAACGCGATCAGAGAGTATTATCCTAGTAATAGGACTATAGTCGAATTAGTTACATTGATTAACAATAATACTCAATGGTGGAGACGGCGCCCTTGTTATGGCTCACCTAACCCTCCTTGAAACACATCCAAAAAGAGATTACCTGGTGAACCGCAACTATCGTGAGGATCTTTCCAATGGCTGAGCTCGCAACCCTTGAGGTCTCCAAGCTCCACAACTTCGTGAGAAGCAATTCCACCACATCTCCCGCAAGTGTTGTCACACTGCCGAGTTACACTACGGGTCCTCGCCCCTCCTCTCACCTCACTTCACTCACACACACTCACTAGCATGTATTAAGGAGAGAGATTAGCAGAGGATTAGCAAGAGCAAGACTCAATTGCACAATGGGAGAGTATCTTGTATTATGAGAGAAATTCACTTATATACATGGCCATAAGTATTCACACTCACTTAAACTGTGTGGCCCGGTGAGCACTTTAGGCTCATAAGAGGCCTAATGCTATTACAACAATGACTACTCTCATAATATATCCATGAAGTACATCACTTAGGACTTCATCCTAACTTGCTACCACACGCTCTTGAAGAAGCCGGAATCGCCATACTCACGGGCACCGTCCAAGTTGTAGCTTTAGACACTATTGCTTTATATCTTGAATGTATGACTCTTTGGTGTATCTACCGTGACTCCTTGATGTAAGATAATGGCGGTAGCTCTCGTTAATCCTAGAATTGGATTAACATTTCTCCCTTCCTAATGATGATCACGTCCGCATAATCGCATTGAAGACCTTTGTGTGGGGAGAATGAATAACGTTCAATGGTCTTTGTTCCTTCGGAGGAAATAAGAAAAGCTAGTTAATGAATGAAGAGGTTAGTTGTGTATTGGGAATTCCTAACGGGGTGGGGGGTTTGCGAATGATTGCATTTTATAATTTGTGTGAACCCTCTTGTTTTTTTGGCCCACTTTGTTTTTGGCAATCATCGGCAAGGTTACATGTGATTTTTGTTAGTGGGGACACTAAGACATGTTAATAATGGGAGAGAAGAGAGAGAAGGATCCAGAGGAACATAGACTTAATCATAAGAATGAGATAATGATTCTCAGTTCCTCATTTGATTCATTGAAGCAGCATTCATCATTTAAAGTAATTGGCTTATGATGATGTCCCTTTGTGTGGCAGGATTCTTGTCAAATGTTGTTGAGTAGGACTTGATCCTGTCTTCTTCTGCCCATATGCTTTTAATGCTTTTATGTATATTTAGAGCTCTTAGAAGTAGATTTTCATGAAGTACAGGCATTGAGTCATATAGACTCTTATTTAACTACTCTGTGTTGAAGTAGCCACTTGTTGGTGAGGATTAAAAGAATTACTTCGGCTCTTTGCGAGGCTAATATAGAGATCTTCACTAGGGATTGAAAATCATTGAGTTGTGAAGATTGTGGCATCGTTTGGAGAGGTTGGTAATTTGAAGGGAAGTTCCAGGCGATGGGTTGTACCATTGACCAAGGTTTCGCCCACCATGGCCCCCCCATCCAGAGATGTACCTGGAAGTTATTGATGGTGAGACTCTGGTGCAAATGTTCTCCAGTGCATGAGTATGGATTCGTACTCATGGAGCAGCTGCTACATTAATTTAGCCAAAAGAATAGTAAATGATAAGCTTAACAAATATATAGTGGCTATTGTGTGATATGGCTTAAACCGTGATGAGGCTTAAATCGTGTTGAAGTAGCCACTTGTTGGTGAGGATTAAAAGAATTACTTTGGCTCTTGCGAGGCTAATATAGAGATCTTCACTAGGGATTGAAAATCATTGAGTTGTGAAGATTGTGGCATCGTTTGGAGAGGTTGGTAATTTGAAGGGAAGTTCCAGGCGATGGGTTGTACCATTGACCAAGGTTTCTCCCACCATGGCCCCCCCATCCAGAGATGTACCTGGAAGTTGTTGATGGTGAGACTCTGGTGCAAATGTTCTCCAGTGCATGAGTATGGATTCGTACTCATGGAGCAACTGCTACATTAATTTAGCCAAAAGAATAGTAAACGATAAGCTTAACAAATATATAGTGGCTATTGTGTGATATGGCTTAAACCGTGATGAGGCTTAAATCGTGTTGAAGTAGCCACTTGTTGGTGAGGATTAAAAGAATTACTTCGGCTCTTGCGAGGCTAATATAGAGATCTTCACTAGGGATTGAAAATCATTGAGTTGTGAAGATTGTGGCATCGTTTGGAGAGGTTGGTAATTTGAAGGGAAGTTCCAGGCGATGGGTTGTACCATTGACCAAGGTTTCGCCCACCATGGCCCCCCCATCCAGAGATGTACCTGGAAGTTGTTGATGGTGAGACTCTGGTGCAAATGTTCTCTAGTGCATGAGTATGGATTCGTACTCATGGAGCAGCTGCTACATTAATTTAGCCAAAAGAATAGTAAACGATAAGCTTAACAAATATATAGTGGCTATTGTGTGATATGGCTTAAACCGTGATGAGGCTTAAATCGTGAAAGTGCAGGTGCTTAAGCCGTGAGATGGAACTCCTTGAATTGTAATTTCGTGAAATGGAATTCCCTGAATTTGTAGATTTTGATCCTCTCTTTTTTTTTTAAATGGGCCATCTAGGTCATGATTTATAGGCAACAGCTTCTTATGCTTAAATTTCTTACTTCCAGAGGGATGACAAGAGCATTGTTATTCTGTTCTTGATGTGCTCCTAAGTCTCCATGTTGATTTTTGAATTTGTTGCTAAAATGATGTCGAGGTAGTAAGGAAGACTGCTGATTGTTTGCTTGAACAGACAAGCTCTTATGTTGGTGCTGAATGCACGACGAGAGTGGTGAGGGATTTGCTTGCCGTTTCTTGGGATTCATTCTTGTCGAACTATAGGTGAAGTTGTTGGGGTTGAAGTCGGTGGTGAGGTTTTCTTCACATTGTTCGATTTTGGCAACCATATGATGGAATTACCATCATAGAATCCTTGTTGTTGAAGTACATGGACACAGGCACCCATCTTTGATGAACACTATAATTTGGTTACCGATGTGCTTGGTGTTGAGGCTTTCTTCTTTGTGCAAGATTAGGGGACTTGCAGCAATGTTTTTGGTGCCCACACTTGTTGCATTGGTGGAGTTCTTTGAGGAACTCGCATAGGCTCTTGTGGACGGTGTTGTGGATTACTCTTGTTCTTCCTTGGCTTTCAAGTGCTTCGTTGAGGAAGAGTTTTTTACTGTTGAGGCACCCAAATTCGATTGGCACCTTCATAGTAGCCTTGAGCTACAAGTAGCTACTTCTCTACCCACATTTTGATACTATTAAGATATCGTGATTGTGGGAGTCTTGGTGGAGTTTTCTTAGGGTTGATGTGGAAGGTTTGGGGCCCTCCTTGAGTTTGGTGGCATTGAGGTTGCAAGGTTGAGATATCGTGATTGGGGGAGTCTTGGTGGAGTTTTCTTTAGGGTTGATGTGGAAGGTTTGGGGCCCTCCTTGAGTTTGGTGGCATTGAGTTTGCAGGGTTAAGATATCATGATTGTGGGAGTCTTGGTGGAGTTTTCTTTAGGGTTGATGTGGAAGGTTTGGGGCCCTCCTTGAGTTTGGTGGCATTGAGGTTGCAGGGTTGAGACTCATTGACATTGTTGATGATGATGAGGTTAGAGTCTCTTGTGGAGTGGCTGTCAATGAGACGAGGCCTTTGAGCATGTGGTTGTCTCCTTTGGTGAGGTTTGTTGATGAAGATGCATAGGATCCAGGGCCTTTTCTTTGAGTTCCCTATTAGAGTTAGATGGTTGGTGGGCTCTAGGAACTTCTTTAGGAATAGCCTACTGATTGCGAGGTTTTGGTATCAAACTTCATAGATGAGGATGGGGTTGAAGGAGCAGAGGCTTCATCGGAGTTGGTTGTTGACGCAGATTGTAGGTCATTGTGTACAGGGGCTTTTGTGGAAGAGGCTTGTATCCTTTTGCGTTTTAACATCATAGATATCCATTAAAGTTGGATCCTCTTCTTGGCAGTATGGTATTGTCAACTTTTTGTCGTTGACCATCATGATGACTCTATCGCTAGTAAAGCATAGTGGTGCTTGGGTAGCAACAGTTCATTTATGGCCCAATATTAAATCTGCTTTCAACACATACTCAACCACAAAAAACTTGCAAGGGGGTTAGTTTCAATATACATTGTATGTTCAAAGTACCCCAAACATGGCATGTTCAAGTCTTGTGTAAAGTGTATTCTTTCAGGATGTGCCATGAGTGTTGGTTGACCTAACAAACCCCATAGCTCAAGGGTCATGAGATTGTGTTCTCGTGTTGGTGGATAAAGCTATGCTTGAGCTATGTTGATTTTATTCACAATTTCCAATCCAACTAGAATCCTAGGGATCTTTTCAGTAAGATATGTTGGAAGTTCCAGCTCTTGCAAGGTTTTTTCCTCCCATAAAATAGCAATTGTACATTGCATGCAAGAGTGTTCAAGGTGATTGTTTGCATGGATTCATCTAGTGAATACAACGATTCACTTATCCAAGGTCCACCAAAGACGACATCATACTCAAGGGAATCTAGGGTAACATGAAATGTAAATTCCATATCGCATCATCGATTGTTTGAGTAGTGTATCTAAAGTAACCTGGAACTTCAATGTTTTGTTCATTGATTCCTTTTGTAAGACAATTGCTTGTTGGGGTGAGTTTAGGTTGTCCCAATGACACCCAAGTGTCTATTGCCATGATGTTATGACTTGCTCAAGGGCTAATCAAGGTGCGTTTGCGCTGAACATCATTGCCTGTAGCGAAATCCAACCATACCATGATAGAATCTTCCAAAGGAACCATGGGTGTTTCGGTTATTGTTTCAGCTTTAGATCCTGTGTCTATTTTATATTCCCATTCACTTTCATCCTTTGTTTGGGTTTCAAATTTTCAAGAGTACCCGTCCAATGGCACACTTGGCCATCTGACAATTCTTAATGAGGGCTGTTTGGAAACTTGTGAATCCTGATAGTCCTGTTTTATGTAGCTCGTTATGTCCTTGTATAACTCTGGTTGAGCCATTAAAGGTGCAAGTGTTGATGTGATGTTGGCTTTATCACGAGAGAAGAGAGCATTCCTCCAAATGAGGTTTTGAGAGACTATTTTAATCTTGTAAGGGAATTATCGAATTCCTCACGTGCTTTCTCAAGCCTATAGTTCATACAGTCTGTTTCAATTGACTCTCTCCTCTTGAAAGGGAAAGCGGTACTCCTCTAGGTTTTGTATCTTGGTTGCTGTTTTAGGTTTGACATTATGAGGTTCAATCACAACCGGTGACCCTGTAAAACATTCAACCAAGCTAAGCATGCCACGTCTCCTAAGCTTGCTTTTTACGTTCCACATATATCATGTGATCATTATTATCCATTTGGGGTGGTTGGGTGGGTTCTAGTTTCTTGATTAGTCTATGTGGTGCACTGAGCGAAGAGTAAGAACTTGTTTCATCCTCACTTAGTGATGTACTAGAACTTGTTTCATTCTCTGAATTTCTTTGGTTTGTAAGTTTTTCACTATGTTTACCCATGCGACGAGATCAAATTTTCTCTTGGGTTTTTGTATCCTGTGTTGCACATATGGGTGTTGTGGTTTGTGTTGTGGTCTCTTTGAGGTGGATGCTTCTGCATCCTGTATAGCTTTTGGCTCTTTCGGGATTATGTCCCCTTTTGGGTCTTTGTCTCTGCTGCTGCTGCTGCTGCAGGCTCCTTTTCCCTGTCTTTTAATTGGACCTTGGTTTTGATAATTTTTGTAGTCCCTTGTTTTTCTTGGGTTTAGAAGGTTTTGTTTTCTCTTTTAGGTTCTATTTTAAAACATGTTCTTCTACCCATGTTGAGGTATTATCTTTTACGTTCTTTTTGACTGTTTGTCGTGCCTTGGCTTGTAAGTGTGTAAGCACATTCAAGGGCACCGTGGACAATTGTCCGTTTTGCACACTTAAGATGCTAAGAGTTGTATTTTGTGAGACAAGTTGCATTGAAGCAACTCATCTTGGGCAATCTTGGAACATGTGATCAATGCCACATCGTTCACACATTGGTCGCATAAGGTGTCAGTTTGACTATGGGCACGGAAGTATTCCAAACTGTGCAGTTTGTCACCTCGTGAGGTCCACAACGACAATAGAAACATTGAAGTAGTGTCTAATTAATTGCTTCCTGAGCAGTTTCTACCCTTTGGATTGTTTATGTTTGGTGCACGGGAGATGGAGGTTTTGAGTCCATTGTGGATGAAGTAGGACACTTTTTACTATCATGGTCAAAGGTTTTACAATATATGCAGTATAGAAGAACAGGTGCCTTGTATACACAATGAGGATTGGGATGGTCGTATTTATTGCATTCAACACAAGGCATTTCGCTCCTCACTATCAGAGGCATTAAGGATGTCTGGTTTTGAAGGTTTTCATCCTGTCTTATAGATGTCTGCTGTAATGTCTTAAGCAAGGCTGCATAAAATACTGGGAATGTTAATTCCAAGATCGATCTTTCTTTTGCCATTGCTTCACTTGGTTTAGATGAGAAACACCTCGTAGCATGATCATCTTCTAGCATGGTGTCATCTGTATTGCTTCTTTACAACATTGATCGAATGTTTCCGGATTGGATACAATGATTAAGTTGTGTAAGCTATTATTTTTCAAGCCCATCATGAAACATCTCCTCAATTGAACATCATTTAGTTTTTCCCATGACTCACAACGTGAGTCCAAGAGTTTAATCCGAAGGATAAAATCTCTAATGGATTCATTGGGTTGACATTCAATTGAATAGAGTTCTGTTACTGCACTCCATCAATCACCTTGTCTGGAAAAGCCATGTATAAAGGCTGATTTCAAGGTTTTGAAGTTGGTCTTGATCGCTGGCGCATCAATGCGATGAACCATCGACTAGCTTTCCCTCTAAGCATAAGTTCTTCGCATGTACCATAGTGGGGCAGTTGGGATTTCCAAAGGTTTCACATCTCTGTGTTCAAACATTTGAATGAATTGAACAGGGTCTGTTGTTCCGTCAAATTTGCCCATAATTTTTGAAATTTAAATGGTCATATTTTTGTATGAATCATTGAGGCCGTATGTGAGTGCTCTTGTTAGAAGAGACTCAGTGAGTCCTTGGGCCACCCCCCTTCCTAGACTAGTCAGTATGTCCAAGGTGTGGGCATCCAGGAAAGGGTTGGTACTTATAGGATTTGCGAGAATGTTAGGTAAGGGACCAAAGCTTGGTGGGATCGAAGTCATAGGGGGTGTAAAACCTGATGACACGCTTGTTTATAGGCATGGCCAATGGCATGGGGAGGTGAACTGGTGGCATAGATCTCAATGGCTCGAAGATGTCAGCCATTGGGTTGAGTCCTTGTGTAATCCCTGGCAATCCCTCTTTCGTGGCCATGTCAGAGTGCCTAAATGCTCCGTAATGAGCAATCACAATTTTTTTTGGGTGTTTTTTATACTTTCCCACAGCCCATTACAGCCTCAAGAGGCTTGGCGTACTCTTCGTTGGATCAAACGAGTGTCCGTTTGCCCTAAATAGCTTAGGCGCTATACGCACGTGAACCTGCTAGAGATATTTTTCAGAAAAAGTGTATGCTAGGAACTTCCCAGATGGAAGAGGAGGTCCTAAAACCTATTTTCCATCACTGTCTCAAAACCAAAAAAAAAAATCTCGAGAATTTTTTCCCTGTTTTGCAGCACATTTTTTAGGGTGTTCCAAAAGAAATTTTGAAAAACTCTGTATGAGGGAGTTGTAGTATTTTTGGAGTACAACTTTGTTTCCCTGAGTCGTTCGTGATTTTATCGTCTAGACCCTCAAAAAAGTAGCCCGAATATGGCTCATCGTCGTTTTTGTGCTGTTTTTTATAATTTTTCGTGGTTTTGGGCTGTTTTTTTCTCGATTTTCGGGTCGAATTTTAAGGCTGCTGGTCGTCGGAGGCCAAAATGGTCGATTTTGACTTCGGACGACCAGGTCCAAAGTCGAAGAGCTCGATGTGAGCTTTTTGATAAGCCCTAGAGTGCCTTCATCTCAGGTATACGGTTTAGGAGATACGGGTCTCCAAACATCAAGTGTTTCCCCCTCTCCCCTCCATGAAACTGGTGTTTCACGCCGTGAAACGATTTTCACACCAGACTTCACAAAAAATTAAATTTGGTTTTTTTTTTAAACCACGTTAAACGGTTTTCACACGTGAACCGAACTTTACGTGGAAATTAAATTTTGATTTATTTTTATTTTTATTTTTTATCGCGTGAACTGGTGTTTCACGTCGTGAAACGGTTTTCACGCGTGAATCGGACTTAACTTGGAAATTAAATTTTGATTTTTTATTTATTTTTATTTTTTACCGCGTGAACTGGTGTTTCACGCCGTGAAACGGTTTTCACGCGTGAACCGAACTTCACGTGGAAATTAAATTTTTATTTTTTATATTTTTATTTTTTATATTTTTATTTTTTACCGCGTGAACTGGTGTTTCATGCCATGAAACAATTTTCACACGTGAATCGGACTTAACGTGGAAATTAAATTTTGATTTATTTTTATTTTTATTTTTTGCCTCGTGTGAACTGGTGTTTCACGCCGTGAAACGGTTTTCACACGTGAACCAGACTTCACGTGGAAATGAAATTTTGCTTTTTTTTTAATCGCGTGAACTGGTGTTTCACGCCGTGAAACAGTTTTCACACGTGAACCGGACTTCATGTGGAAATTAAGTTTTGATTTTTTTTAAAACATCGGATTTCCGTTCACGTTAGATTTTCGTTCATGTCATTTTTCCGTTCACGTCAGATTTTCGTTCACGTCATTTTTTCGTTCACATCAGATTTTCGTTCACGTCATTTTTCTGTTCATGTCAGATTTTTATTCACGTCAGATTTTCATTCACGTTTTTTTTTTGCCGCGTGAACTAGTGTTTCACGCTATGAAACGATTTTCACGCGTGAACCAGACTTCACGTGAAAATTATATATATATATTTTTTAATCTTGTGGGAAATACAAATTTTCCTTTTGGGGGGGATATTTTTTGAATTTAAAATGAAAGGGATATGGGCATTTTTCCAAAAAAAAAGGTAAGTGGAATAAAAAAAGTCAACCTTTTAATGACACCCCTTATACCCTTCATAAATGACCCCTAAAATGGACAAAATGACAACTCATGAGCATCTCTCAAAACACTCAAAAACCCAACTTTCGACTACTCATATGATCAATTTAGATCCCAATTAACACATTTTCTAAATTTTTAGCCTCTTGAACAAGATTAATCACCCTTAATGACAAAAACCAGTCCATTAAGAGAAATTAGTCAAATTCAAGGTTTTTTTTATGGTTTTAATTTTTTTTAAAAGATTCAGCTACTTCTAATGCTTGCTAACACTCTAATCCAAACAATTTCAATAAAAAACACACAATTAAACTAAAATTAATGATCTTAGATCTATGTTTAAACTAAAGAGAGCTAACATTCACTAAGAAATGCATTCTCTTGCATTGTTTGATGCAATGGATGCAAACTAAGCCTAATACAAACTATGTGAGCTCTAAGAACATTAAAAACCATAAAAACAACAATAAAAACACAAATTAATCTAAAAATTCAGTAAAGACCATTCTTTTAAAAAATAAAAAAGAGACCTATTCTACATCAAATCTCACACAAATCACCATCAAATCCACATCTTTTTCATGGGAAACCACTAATCAAAATAATGGGCAGTGGGTTATGCGTAGATTAGAGGCAAAACGATGGAAAAAGCCAAGGGATGGCTTCGGCAGCAGCGCCAAAAATGTTATGGCTCACCCTAACCCTCCTTGAAACACATCCAAAAAGAGATTACCTCGTGAACCGCAACTGTTGTGAGAATCTTTCCAATGGCTGAGCTCGCAACCCTTGAGGTCTCCAAGCTCCACAACTCCCTGAGAAGCAATCCCACCGCGTCTCCCGCGAGTGTTATCACACCGCCACGTTGTACTACGGGTCCTCGTCCCTCCTCTCACCTCACTTCATCACACACACTCACTAGCATGCATTAGGGAGAGAGATTAGCAAGAGGATTAGCAAGAGCAAGACTCAATTGCACAATGGGAGAGTATCTTGTATTATGAGAGAAATTCACTCATATACATGGCCATAAGTGTTCACACACACTTAAACTGTGGCCGACCGGGCACTTTAGGCTCATAAGAGGCCTAATGCTATTACAATGACTACTCTCATAATATATCCATGAAGTACATCACTTAGGACTTCATCCTAACTTGCTACCACATGCTCTTGAAGCGAGAATTGCCATAAATACTCCGTCACACCATTACGGGCGCCCATCCAAGTTGTAGCTTTGGACACTATTGTTTTATATCTTGAATGTATGACCCTTTGGTATATCTACCGTGACTCCTTGATGTAAGATAATGGTGGTAGCTCTCGTTAATCCTAGAATTTAACCCTAGGCCACTCTTTGCGGGCCAAACCATCCACGATAATCCTAAGAACATCAACTTTTCTGAAGCCATTGTTACAAAACTTATTTATCAGTTTAGAGACGTCCTCAAAAGCGGCAAAAGGGTTAGTCGAAGAGTATATTACCAGGTGAAAAGGCCCAAGAATGGTGTTTAAGGCTTGAGTAAAGGGACGATTACTTTTCCTCTTTACGAATTTCGAAGGTATAATCGGTAGCTTATTCCGTTTCCAAGTGTAACGTGTCACAAATTCACCACAGTGAAAGGGCTTATAAGTGAAAATTCAATATTTAGAAAGATAGTTTTGGTGACAAAGAAGGTTTCCTCAATGTTTAACCCATTAATCCAAGTAGATTTGATTGGAATAAGGTCAGTTGGATAGATTTCTTTGAGGAGTGAAGCAAACTTAGGACAATTAAAATTAAGGATATCATCCATATATCGACAAGAGTGTTTGATACTTTCTAACATAGTTTTATGTGTGCTATCCATGTAAGAAGTAAAGAAACAATATTCAAAATAAGCAAAATAGATAGTGCACATAACCAGGAAGCAAGAAAAGCCCATGGGAATACCCTTTAATTGTTTAAGCACTTAAGAGCCAAGTTGAATGAAATTGTGATTAAAAAAGTAAATGCTGAATTTCTCCAGCATCTATTGTCATTGGAAATCCAGCTTGAAAGATCCATGCCCCCTCCGTGCAACGAAATCGGGGTGCTAGCAGCGGAAGTAGCACTTCTTGCACAGGGCAGAGCCTCTCACTCTAAGGGCCTCGCCCACGGATATCCGGACAAGAGACTAATCCCTCGGTTCTTCCTAAACCGACGACCCGGAAAAACTTCCCTCGCCCATAACTCATTCAATTTTTGTAGCCTTTTTTTGAATATATCATAGAAAAGCACGGGTGATTCCTCCAAGATATTTTTATTCTAACGTACTCAAGAGCCTTAACCAACCAAACTGATCCGACCAAATCCGTAAGTCACATGATCATATCAAGGAAGAGACTTGCACTTGGATCATAGAGACCAACGCTTTTTCCCCCATCAAGAGGCACAGCCGTTGATTCTTTTCCACCATAGAACAAGGACTATCTGGGATTTACTTCATCTATTGTACCATAACAGAATTGAGTTTCATTTTAGGGATCCATTAGTCTAGCCTAACCCCATCCAGTCTCATGGGTTAGCCAATCATTCTAATAATTTGGTTATGTTTTGCCCCGGGTACCAGGGAAAAGAGTTCCCAAGTCCCCTAGCCGACGCTTCAAGCAAACTTCAAGATAGTCACACCACTTACACACCCAATATGAAATTGCCTGTTTCACAGATTCAGCTATCTTTAAAACAATCTTTTAATGAAACCATAGTATCATTGATCATAATCCTCCAAAATATCCAGGTTGAATTCTAATTTCCAATCATTCTTTCATCGGTGTACCTATGGCATTATTGGCAACCAGAACGCTCACCACCTGTTCACTCAGGGACCTTTTCAATAGTTCCTAGCTCATAGTAACCCGGAAATATATTCACTTATAAAAATCCAGATGGACTCTCCGTTGAAGATCAGCAAGATCAACCGACAGATCCATTTAAAAGAGCCGTGAACTCATCCGTTGAGGACCAACAAGGTCAATCAACCAAATCCATGCCTGAGTTCAGAAAACAACTCTAAAACCTTGTTCCATTTTCTTCCTCGATACACACGTGGGTATCTTCAGCGACCCAGCTCGAGCACCGTATGGTCAGCACCCTCTTCTAGGATCCTTCGCACGTCACCTAGCGCTTCACTCATAGGCCGCTTCCTTGGTCCCTCATCCACCGTACCGGAAGCTCACCATTTAAATCGAACCGAGGCTGGTCAAGACCTCGGCCGACCTTGCTACGCGAGATGTCCTCCGTTGACTCTCCTCTCCGTCAGCTGTTGCAACTTTATCACTTAGGTCTCCACGACCTCATTCACAAGATGGTCAAAATGCTTCCCTAGCATTCTTGACATAAAACAGGTCATAAATACAGTTTCTAACAAACTCTCATCTTTTCACATTGTTCCACATCATTTCTCGTTATTCCACATTCTTCTACATCAATTTACATTGCTTAATCCACATCCAATCATATGTATTCCCATCATCCTTCATCCATTCTCATCTAGTCACATCATATTATATCTCATCACATCTATCCTCATCACATCTCATCCATTCACATCTACCCATATCCATATCACATCTACCCATATCCATATCACATCTCATCCATTCACATCTACCCATATCCATATCACATCACATCATATCCATTCACATTGCATCTCATCCATTCACATCTATCCCAATTCACATCACATCCATTCACATCTATCCCGATTCATATCACATCACATCACATCCATTCACATCATATTTCATCCATTCACATCTATCCTAATTCACATCTCATCCATTCACATCTATCCCGATTCACATCACATCACATCTCATTCATTCACATCACATCTCATCCATTCACATCTATTTACATCACATTCACATCCATTCACATCTATTTTCATAACATCACATGTCATCCATTCTCATTTCATTGCATCCATTCGGATCCATCTCATTCATTACATCCACATCACATCACATACATTCACTTCACATCTCATCTATTCACATCTATCCCAATTCACATCACATCACATCACATCCATTTCACATCACATCTCATCCATTCACATCTATCCTGATTCACATCACATCACATCTCATTCATTCACATCTATCCCGATTCACATCACATCCATTTCACATCACATCACATCCATTCACATCACATCTCATCCATTCACATCTATCCCTATTTACATCACATCACATTCACATCTATTTACATCACATCACATTCATATCTATTTACATCACATCACATGTCATCCATTCACATTTCATCTCATCCATTCACATCCATCTCCTTCATTACATCCATATCACATCACATACATACCATCCACATTACATCACGTCCACATCTCATTCTCATCCATTTACATCACATCACATCCTTTCACATATCATCACATCTCAATCTTATCTCATCACATTCACATCCACATCCATTTACATCACATCCCATCCACATCTCATCACATCCACATCCATTTACATCACATCACATCCCATCCACATCCACATCCATTTACATTACATTCACATCCACTCACATCTTGTCACATCTTATCACATCCACTCACATCCATTCACATCCATTCACATCTTATCACATCTACTCACATCACATTCACATCGTAATCACATTAGTAGCTTTTTCTACTTCGATACCCGATGATAGGACTTTTTCTAAATTTTTGCTAATTGCTTGGCCTAGTTAAAGGTACTTTTTCTCGATGGATATTTTCATATTCTTCCTCATTTTTCTCAAGTGAAATATATTCAATATTCTTCTTTTGAGTAAAAGATTCATGGGATTTACAAAAATCAATTCTACCCATAACTCCCAATAAAATTAATAATGCTCAAAATTTCACTTTTGATAAATACTCATAATTTGAATTATGCTAAAAATTCTTCTTTTTTCATTTAATTTCTTGGATCTCAAATATCATGAGAATTCCTCTTTTTGCATTTAAATGATTGAATTCCAAATGTCATGGGAATTCCTTTTTTATCATTTAAAAATTTCTCATACATAAAATAAATTTATCTAAAACTTTTATTTAAATAAAAATATTTATTATTTTAATATACCAAAATTTCTCTTTTTCCATTTAATTACATGGATCTCCATTATCATGGGAATTCATCTTTTTGCATAAAAATAAAATTACCAAAAATTTCTTTTTTCTTTAATTAATTATTTATGCATAAACACTAAAAATTAGTTTTCCATGAATGTGATGAAAATCATTCTTTTAGCATAGGATGACCAATCCTAGAATATGGTAGGAAGTCCTCTTTTAGCATTATGCATAAAAATAAGATATGTATTATTTTCTAAAAATTTTACCATAGCTTCGCTGCTATTATACTGATAATTTTCACTTTTTCTAAAAAGATTTAAGACTTTGTAATACAATTAGGATAGAAGAACTATCCTTAATCTTAAATCCAAATTATGAAATTAAATCATAAATTTACCATAATTTTATTAACATAAAAGCATAAAAAGCTATTTTCTTAACCTCTAGCTTAACAAACTTAGAGATTGATTTTGAATTAAGAATTTATCAATGAGAAGCATTCATTTGCTAAAGAATTAGTCATAGAAATGACTATTCTTTTGGGAGAGAGAGAGATATATACATAAAAAGCATCCTAATAAATAAAGATTAACTTTTTTGTGATCAATCATTAGAATTCTTATAGAAAGCTTGATTTGCATTGAAAACAATTAATTTGAAACTTCTCAAGCTTGAGAGGGGTTGAGAAGTGAAATCTTTTGAGAATATTAATGAAAACCATGAAATTACTTCTTACCTCTAGATTTGGCTTGCTTCTTTAGATCTTAGAAGAAAGCCCCCAACCAATCAATTAGTTTACTATGTTGAGAAGATAGCTCCAAGGATTGTTGAAGAGAGAGAAAAGCTCCAATCTCTCCAAAGTAGTAGAGGATTTTTAAGGGATAATAGAAAATATTATTATTTCAATGTAATACTAGCATGGTATAGTTCATAGATTTTTTTACAAAAGACTAAGGATCTATTTATAGGTGAGGGAGGCTACTAACCAAGTCCAATTGGGTTCTAGAATTTTACAAGTTCAGTTTGACTCAATTTGGACAAGATTTGGATCAGTTTGGCTCCCTTTTTGATTTGGTTTGATCTAGGAGAGAGGAGAGAGAAAAATATCACAATTTTTTTGAATTAAAACTCATCCACATGTGTGAATTAGGTGCCTATCTCAAGAGTCCCCCTCTCCTTACCAAGGTATCAAAAATGCATCATTATTCTAAAATATCTCATTTAGTAATATCTCATAGTTTTTAACTAATAAACCTTGCACTCAGTTAACTCTTCATCTTATGTGAGCATTTACTCATTTTTGGGTATTTTCTTTTATTCTTTGGATTTATCTCATCCCAACACTTGGATTAATCCAATTGGTCCATTGGAACCTTAATTGGATCATAATCCAATTTTTTTTGAAAATGTAGACCCTTAGGCTAAGGTCCTTTATACACATTTTCAATTAATTCCAAATACACATTGGAAAATTCTTTTGGAATTTTTGTTTCAGGGGAATCCATTTTAGACACTAGAAGGATTTTTATATCCAAAGATATTTTAATTTAGGATTATCTCTCTCTAGGCCAAAACAGGGTAAAATAAGATCTTTCTTCTATTTCAGAGAGGGGAATAATTACAAGAACAGAAGGGGAGGTTTTTACACCTTTACACCTCAAAATCTAGAGGGAGGAATCTTACATCCTACCCCACTTAAAAAACGCGAGATATCCTCATCTCGGAGGTGGAGTATAATATCTTTCATCTTCTTCTTCTTCAATCACTTCCAGCGTTACTACCTTGGAAGCGGACGGCCGATTTAGGAACATCTCTCTTTGACTTCCCCTATTCTGAGGCAGAGGTCTTGCATTACTTTGGATTGAAACTGAGGGTTGGTTAGAGGGTCTACCTCTCGGATTTCCCTGATTTTGACGGAAAGGAACATGATTACTCTGGAAGCAAGGAGCTGGAGTCTGGAATCTTGGTCCCTGATTTCCTCGCCCCCAAAAACCTTGATTTAAAAGGAGTTAGGCAATCCATACTGTGATGTCCAAATCCTTGACAGTTATAGCATTTCACTTCCTTGTTCAAGGGTGGAACTTCTAAAGTTGAATTCCAAGGGATTGAGTTCCGCGAAAAGGACCTTTCTTCCATTCTGGAACTTCCCATATTCTGAGCTTGACCCTGTTGTCTCTTAGGGAGTGGAAGGTTGGAATCACCTTCCGAAGCTAGAAATCTTTTGAAAGATGATGGTGCTAACTTCGGCGGGACCTTGACATCAAAGGCCTTGACGAAATCTTTCTCCATCCGCACTGCTTCGGCCATGGAAACTGGCTTGGCATTCTTCACTAGGATATTCAAAGGTTCGTTCAGTACCCGAATGAACCCTGGCCATCAGTTGTTCTTCATCCAACGGTGGCGAGTATTTGAGGAGGAGAGCGAACGCTTGGTGATACACTTCAATAGTTCTGCTCCCCTGGGTTAACTCTAAGAATTCATTCATCTTGGTTTCCAAAAAGCCGGGAGGACAGAATCTCTTCCGTCGTAGGTAAATTTTGAGATCATTCCATGTCTGGGTGTTCCAATCCAGACGGTTTGTCTCGTAATGGTTTCTCCATGCCACTCTAGCTGTTTCTACTATCTTTAGTCTTGCAAGAGCCATTTTACTCTTCTCATTGTACCCAATGAGAAGAGCCATTTTACTCTTCTCATTGTACCCAATGACATCGAAGTATTCTTCCATTGCTTCGATCCACTTCTCCACAGCCTCGCCCAAGTTTTCCCCCTCACCCTTGAAAGGTCCAGGCTGCAATCTATGAAGAGTTTTACGAACATCCAAGTCGAGCTCTTCCTCATCGAGTTGGGGGTTATCATTCCTACCACGACGACCTCGATCCGTGATCCTATCAATACGAAAATTCTTGTTAAGTCCCTTTATTTATAATTCAAATCCGACTTTAGATCCAACTGATTCTGGGGTTCTTTAGATTGGTCAACCCCCCATAGAATCATGGGATAAAGATCCCCTCTAACAGAAGAACATACAAAACTCATTATCAGAGAATAATTCATTCATATTCTTAACACAGTAATGGTCCATCAGACCAAAAATTCCATCCGATCATTCCTCCAGGGGAATTTCAGTTATGCAGGTTCTTAATTTGTCATCCCTTAATTAGATCCACTAGGTCAAAGGTTAACAGCAGCAATCTGTTAGCACAATCCACTAATCTCATAGTGATTTTCTGAAGTCATAATTGTCATTCCAGTTGCCAATATCATCACTGGGATTTGTCCCATTCATCCTCATTGTGGCTTTGTTCAACTTATCTCCTTTCAACCAGAATTCAGGAATCATTATCTTTCAATATTAGAATCCAAATCAACTCATCAATTCTCAACCAGAATTCTAAAATCATATCAACCAGCATTCGAATTCATCATCTGGATAGCATTTTTGCTTATAATTTCAAGGTCTTAGATTTACTCGTATATATTTTTAGTAAAGAGCTGCAATTATACCCACGGTATATACGGGTAGTCACGGTCCTTGGAATTATAAGGTAAATACCATCATATCTAGGCCTCAAGCAGGTTAGGTATTTCATATAATTGTGGTACTTCCATCTGAAGACCCAATTACCAATTTATGAATTTTTATTTTGAATATCAATTTGTATGAATTTTATCACACAACTACAATCTTTTACTAGTACTTCATAAATTTTTGACATTTCTTGCTTCTCGATTGATCCACTTTAGCCAAATTTTCTATGATACCAGCTGAAAGATCCCTTCCCCCTCCGCACAATGAAATTGGGGTGCTAGCAGCAGAAGTAGCACTTCTTGCACAGGGGCAGAGCCTCTCACTTGGGGCCTCGCCCACCACGAATATCCGGACAAGAGACTAATCCCTCGGTTCTTCCAAAACTGCACGAGCGATTCCTCCAGGATATTTTTATTCTAACGTAGTCAAGAGCCTTAACTAACCAAACTGATCCGACCGAACCCGTAAGTCACATGATCAGATCAAGGAAGGAAGAGACTTGCACTTGGATCATAGAGACCAACGCTTTTTTCCTCATCAAGAGGCACAGCCGTTGATTCTTTTCCATAAAACAAGGACTATCCGGGATTTACTTCATCTATCGTACCATAACAGAATTGAGTCTCATTTTAGGGATCCATCAGTCCAGCCCCATCCAGTCCCATGGGTTAGCCAACTGCCCAACCACTATAGTGATAGGATCCATTTAGGAATTGGGTTATGTTTTGCCTCGGGAACCAGGGAAAAGAGTTCCCAGGCCCCTTAGCCAGCACTTCAAGCAAACTTCAAGATAGTCACACCACGTACACACCCAATATGAAATTGCTTGTTTCACAGATTCAGCTGTCTTTAAAACAATCTTTTAATGAAACCATAGTATCATTGATCATAATCCTCCAAAATATCCAGGTTGAATTCTAATTTTCAATCATTCTTTCATCGGTGTACTTATGGCATCATTGGCAACCAGAACGCTCACCACATGTTCACTCAGGGGCCTTTTCAATAGTTCCTAGCTCATAGTACCCGAAAATATATTCACTTATATAAAAATCCAGATGGACTCTCCGTTGAAGATCAGCAAGATCAACCAACAGATCCATTTAAAAGAGCCATAGACTCATCCATTGAGGACCAGCAAGATCAACCAACAGATCCATTTAAAAGAGCCATAGACTCATCCATTGAGGACCAGCAAGGTCAATCAACCAGATCCATGCCTGAGTTCAGAAAACAACTCTAACACCTTATTCCATTTTCTTCCTCGGCACACGCATGGGTATCTTCGATGACCCAGAGCCCGAGCACCGTATGGTCAGCACCCTCTAGGATCCTTTGCAGGTCACCTAGCGCTTCACTCATAGGCCGCTTCCTTGGTCCCTCATCCACTATACCGGAAGCTCACCATTTAAATCAAACCGAGGCTGGTCAAGACCTTGGCTGACCTTGCTACGCGAGACGTCCTCCGTTGACTCTCCGTCAGCTGTTGTAACTTTATCACTTAGGTCTCCACGACCTCATTCACAAGATGGTCAAAATGCTTCCCCAGCATTCTTGACATAAAACAGTCATTTAAAAATAGGTCATAAATACAGTTTCTAACGAACTCTCATCTTTCCACATTGTTCCACATCATTTCTCGTTATTCCACATTCTTCTACATCAATTCACATTGCTTAATCCACATCCAATCATATGTATTCCCATCGTCCTTTATCCATTCTCATATAGGCACATCGTATTACATCTCTTCACATCTCATCCATTCACATCTACCCATATCCATATCACATCACATCACATCACATCCATTCACATTGCATCTCATCCATTATCCATATCACATCACATCACATCCATTCACATTGCATCTCATCCATTATCCATCTATCCCGATTCACATCACATCCATTCACATCACATCTCATCCATTCATATCACATCTCATCCATTCACATCTATCTCGATTCACATCACATCACATTTCATCCATTCACATCTATCTCGATTCACATCACATCACATTTCATCCATTCACATCTATCCCGATTTACATCACATCTCATTCATTCACATCACATCTCATCCATTCACATCTATTTACGTCACATCACATGTCATCCATTCATATCACATGTCATCCATTCACATCACATCTCATCCATTCACATCTATTTACATCATATCACATGTCATCCATTCATATCCATCTCATTCATTACATCCACATCACATCACATCTCATCCATTCACATCTATTTCGATTCACATCACATCACATCTCATTTATTCACATCCATCCAAATTCACATCACATCCATTTCACATCACATCACATCCATTCACATCACATCTCATCCATTCACATCTATTTACATCACATCACACTCATATCTATTCACATCTATTTACATCACATCACATGTCATCCATTCATATTTCATCACATCCATCTCATTCATTACATCCACATCACATCACATACATCCCATCCACATTGCATCACGTCCACATCTCATTCTCATCCATTTACATCACATCACATCCTTTCACATATCATCACATCTCAATCTCATCTCATCACATTCACATCCACATCCATTTACATCACATCACATCCCATCCACATCTCTTCACATCCACATCCACATCCATTTACATCACATCACATCCCATCCACATCTCATCAAATTCACATCCACATCCCATCCACATCTCTTCACATCCACATCCACATCCATTTATATGACATCACATCCCATCCACATCTCTTCACATCCACGTCCACATCCATTTACATCACATTCACATCCATTCCCATCTTATCACATCTACTCACATCCACGTCCACATCCATTCACATCTACTCACATCCACGTCCACATCCATTCACATCTTATCACATCCACTCACATCTTATCACATCTACTCACATCCTATCACATCACATTCACATCGTAATCACATTTAATAGCTTTTTCTACTTCGATACCGATGATGGGACTTTTTCTAAATTTATGCCAATTGCTTGGCCTAGTTAAAGGTACTTTTATGGGTTTTACAAAAATCAATTCTACCCATATTTCCTAATAAAATTAATAATGCTCAAAATTCTACTTTTGATAAATACTCATAATTTGAATTATGCTATAAATTTCCTCTTTTTTCATTTAATTTCTTGGATCTCAAATATCATGGGAATTCCTCTTTTGCATTTAAATGATTGAATTCCCAATGTCATAGGAATTCCTCCTTTATCACTTAAAAATTTCTCATACATAAAATAAATTTATCTAAAATTTCTCTTTAAATAAAAATATTCATTATTGTAATATACCAAAATTTTTCTTTTTCCATTTAATTACATGGATCTCCATTATCATGGGAATTCCTCTTTTTGCATAAAAATAAAATTACCAAAAATTTCTCTTTTCTTTAATTAATTATTTATGCATAAACACTAAAAATTAGTTTTCCATGAATGTGATGAAAATCATTCTTTTAGCATAGGATGACCAATCCTAGAATATGGTAGGAAGTCCTCTTTTAGCATTATGCATAAAAATAAGATATGTATTATTTTCTAAAAATTTTACCATAGCTTTTACTTTTTCTAAAAAGATTAATACTTTGTAATACAATTAGGATAGAAGAACTATCCTTAATCTTAAATTCAAATTATGGAATTAAATCATAAATTTACCATAATTTTTTATTAACATAAAAGCATAAAAGCCATTTTCTTAACCTCTAGCTTAACAAGCTTAGAGATTGATTTTGAATTAAGAATTTATCAATGAGAAGCATTCATTTGCTAAAGAATTAGTCATAGGAATGACTATTCTTTTGGGAGAGAGCGATATATACATAAAAAGCATCCTAATTAAGCATAAAAATTAATTTTTTTGTGATCAATCATTAGAATTCTTATAGAAAGCTTGATTTGCATTGAAAACAATTAATTTGAAACTTCTCAAGCTTGAGAGGGGCTGAGAAGTGAAATCTTTTGAGAATATTAATGAAAACCATGAAATTACTTCTTACCTCTAGATTTGGCTTGCTTCTTTATCTTAGAAGGAAGCCATCAACCAATCAATTGGTTTAGTATGTTGAGAAGAAAGCTCCAAGGATTGTTGAAGGGAGAGAGAAGCTCCAATCTCTCCAAAAGTAGAGGATTTTTAAGGGATAATAGAAAATATCATTATTTTAATGTAATACTGGCATGTTATAGTTCATAGATTTTTTTACAAAAGACTAAGGATCTATTTATAGGTGAGGGAGGCCACTAACCAAGTCCAACTGGGTTCTAGAATTTTCCAAGTTCAGTTTGACTCAATTTGGACATGATTTGGATCAGTTTGGCTCCCTTTTTGATTTGGTTTGATCCAAGAGAGAGGAGAGATAAAAATATCACAAATTTTTTGAATTAAAAACTCATCCACATGTGTGAATTAGGTGCCTACCTCAAGAGTTCCCCTCTCCTTACCAAGGTGTCAAAAATGTATCATTATTCTAAAATATCTCATTTTTTTAGTAATATCTCATAGTTTTTAACTAATAAACCTTGTACTCAGTCAACTCTTCATCTTATGTGAGCATTTACTCATTTTTGGGTTTTTTTTTAATTCTTTGGATTCATTTCATCCCAACACTTGGATTAATCCAATTGGCCCATTGGAACCTTAATTGGACCATAATCCAATTTTTTTTGAAAATGTAGACCCTTAGGCTAAGGTCCTTTATACACATTTTCAATTAATTCCAAATGCACATTGGAAAGTTCTTTTTGAATTTTTGTTTCAAAGGAATCCATTTTAGACACTAGGAGGATTTTTATATCCAAAGATATCTTAATTTAGGATTATCTCTCTCTAGACTTTTTCTCTCTCTATGCCAAAACAAGGTAAAACAAGATCTTTCTTCTATTTCAAAGAGGGGAATAATTACAAGAACAGAAGGGGAGGTTTTTACACCTTTACACCTCAAAAGCTGGAGGGAGGAATCTTACACAACTGATGATTTTTAACCCATCATGCGTTACCATGACTTAGAGAAACTTTAGAGAATCCATCAAACTTCCTTTTTTCAAAAACCATATTACATACCTTGTAAAGTATGTTCATAAGGCCGGCTTCCCTAATCAATGGGATATTTTCATAGCATTGTGTGATGTCTGTAGTAAATATATGAAAAATAGATTCTTGAAGGTTTAGAATTACCTCGATTGAGTTCCTTGTGATGATCAAAAAAGGGTTAGAACGGATACCTAAAAAAGTTTTAAGTTTCCGCTGCTTAATCCCATAGATCACATGGAAGTTATAAAGAACCAAGTTCAGAATATTAGTGATGATTGACATAATTTCTGTGAAGATACAGTTAATAGCATTAGAAATCCATCTAAATTTGTTCTTATGGACTTTAAAAGTTAGAACAAGCACCGATAATCTAGTGTTGAGAAATTCAATGTTCATTCTCCTAAGTTCTTCTTGTATATCATTGGCAATCTCCATAGGATTGCTTGAAAGTCTATAAAATTCTTTTCTTGATAACCGTTTCAACCCTGTCTCATAAGCAAGATGTTTACAAATAATGGACACATTATTAGGTGCTTTATCAAGTCCTATAATCATGAATTTTTCTAGTAGGTGTGATGAAGAATGCATAAAATAAGGGTTCATCCAAGAGTTCATGTTTGAAATCCATTTCTTGGAGACCCCTTTGATTTTTTCCATAAATATGAGGGATTGTTGTAGAAATCGCATTAGTTTGCAAAGACCCCAGTTGGAGTTCATTGGTAATATTTTCCTAACAATTAAATAAAGCATTGATTGTCAAATGTGGATTTAGAGGTTCTATCGGGATGTGATTTAACCCCTTTGCAAGTAAATTTCTAATAGTCAGATATGAAATTATATTCAGATCCACTGTGCATACATGAGAACCTAGATCAGTAAACTCTTTATTAAAAGTCTTAAGTTCATAACAGAAACAAGGAGGAGTCTTATCTTCTCGTAAAAAATCTTGCCTTCAGAATAGTTTCTTTAAACATGTAGTGTATTTTCAAATGATCTTGACATTTTGTAAAACATCATGATTTCCTAAGACCAAATCAAAGGCTGCTTGAAATACCTCCTTAGGTGAAGCATATTCCAAAAGTTTATTAATAAATAGGCAGTGAAAGAAAATATCTTTTTGTACTTCATCATTGGTACATAGAATCCATCTTCCGATGGGACTCTTTGAAAACTATTAACATGAAAACTATTAACATGAAATAAAAAATTACAAGTCATTGTAAATTTTTGTATATTAATAATGAGAGAAATGGGAATGTAAATGAGACTAAGACTTCCTTCAACCAGTAAGCAAAGCACTATTGCTGTGAGTCATAATCTTAACCGAGGTGTTAAGCTACCTGCCTAAAAAACTATTGGCCCTACAGCATTATGATAGTGAGGGAAGCTAAACTCCAAGGTCATAAAGTTTCAAGTCATGGGGGTTCCGTATATCCTTTTTGTGAAAAGGGTATACACTGTAGCCAGTGTGTGTGTTAATAACATATCTACAACCGAACAAAAAGTTTGAGAACCCAATCAGTCTTGATAAATGAAGTGTTTAACATGATTACACAACAATAATATTGTTTACAATAATCATGTTATAAATGAAAGGAGCCTGTGTCTCACAAAGTGAAATATGTCATAAAGCTTAATATTGCAAGACATTTGACAGGGTATATCCTATTACCTGCATCCATCTAGACATACAAACAACTTGTTAGCCTATGTGTGTATTATAGGTATCTTAAGATCTACCACATGTTATAGATGTCACTCAAAGAGCCTCAGATTTAAGCTATGGTAGGGTATTCCAGTTTTTGGTTAAACCTTAGGATACAATCTCTATGTGTATCATTCTATGTTTGAATTGGTAATCAAATTTTCATAACAAGTAAAGGTCTCAAGTAAAGTGGTCAAGTATCCTTTTAACACCCTTTCAAAAGAATGTAAACCAAATTAGATAGAAAAATGGTCCTCACTAATAAACCATGTATGTATATGCAATGTTAAACAAGAACATGCTAACCACTATTCTATTGCTAGTTACCAAGTGGGTGTTCATCATATTAGTATAACCAGCCCAAGAAAAAATATGAAGATCAATTTGCTTATACTATACACCATGTAAGAGGCATAGTTAGATAGATTCCCTGAACACCCTATAGTAGCTTATACTATATCCCATGAAAGAGGTCAATAGAGTAGACGTACTAAA